>NC_052500.1:67652663-67741501 GCF_016617805.1 Bactrocera tryoni | reverse complement strand
CGCCGTCTTGTTGAAACCAAATGTCGCCGGGATCACGAGCTTCAATGACCAGGACGGTTACGTTCTCACCGACATCATTTTTGAAGAATGGAAGTCTATAGGCCGATGATTTCACCCACCCTAAAACGACACGAAACCGTTGTTTTTTTTTTTTGTGAATGAAATGGCAGCTCTTGAATACAGCCAGAAATGAGTCTCATCGTTGAACAAAATTTGACTCAAAAACGTCGGATCTTCTTGAAACTTTTCAAGAGCCTATAGAGCGGAGCGATGTCACTGTCAGTCTGAGTTGCTGCGGACGGCGCGGAATCGACTCCCCACAGGTCTTTGTGTACACTCTCAGCTACGGCTGTTATATGTTCTTCACTACACTCATTAAGTCGATTATGTTGACCATATTGAAATTGAAAGTTAAACGATTTGTAAACGTTGTTCAGGCGCAAATCCTTCCATGATGAAATACCAAACAATACCGAACAAAAATATCATGAAAGCTTGATACGATCGAACGCGTGATCTGTCAAAAAAAGGCTATTAAAAAAGTACTTTACTTGGATCACCCGTTATATTGACGGACGTAAACGGCTTAAAGCCAGTTGGAAATTAGGTAATCATTATATCAGGACATCAAGGTAATATTATTCATTGTCCAATTTATGCACTGATTCTTTTTAAGCCTGAAACCGCCAATCTTCTTTGAAATTTAATACATCTGTATTATTTAGTTAAAGAAATATCGCTCTTATAGTTATTTTCAACATAACTGTTACCTATAGGGAGGAGGGCGTGGTTATCATCCACGGGCTGGGTTGACACCTAAAACAGCCGCCAAAAAACAGAGCTTTTAATTCAAATCCAGAAGAATTTATATTAAAAAATATTTTGGAAGGAAGCCCCCACCTCCCGTTTCTGGACCCGCACTGAATCTCACCGATTTTCGCGTTAAAGGCTGTACTGTTGCGATTTCTTCTTATAATTTGGCTAATATAGCTTTCGTTGTCTGTGGGATACTTGTAGACTTATACCTTTTAAAACTTTTCTCTCAAAATACTTTTGGCATTTCATATGTTTTCGATTAAGGAGCATACCTGGTGTGAAATTTTGAAACAAATTTATTTTTTATCTTCCTGCGCATTTTTATGCTGCAGCCTCTTAAAATTTAACCATTTCGTCCAATCGGATCACACCAGTTTTACAAGTTTTCCGACTGTGATATCGTGATATCGGAGACGACTGTTTCTTGCAAATTTTTTGTTGCTAAGACCGAAAAATTTGAACTCAAATTCGTAATCAGGGCACATCCAACACCTTGGAGACCTCTTAGCTCATCAGTCACAAATTTTTCTTCAGATTTGTTAAGTAGCTGGCATCGAGTAGCGATTCTACTGCTTCCAGGATACTGCAAACGCAATTGATCTAGCAGAGCGAAGTAGTTCACCAAATGGAACATTGAATCAAGCTCAGGTTAAGGTGTGCGTAGCTTTACTAGATCCTAAAATTAATATCCCCTCTCAGTTCGAAGAACAAGCTAATCATCTACCAGGTTTTCCAATAAGGATAAAGATATACGCAAAAACAACGTTTACAAATTATTACATTTTATTATCAAAATTATCGTTCTCCAATTGACTTTCGTGTGCTTTTGACAATTTTTGGTCGTAATAATCGTCCACCTATTCTTGCTATTCGTCGAATTGGTGAAAATTTCGATCGTTACATGTTCTTTATATAATGTCTCAAGTGCCAATAAGCCAAATAATCACTCGACTTAATGAAAATATTGCTGCTGAACGGCGCAGAATCGGCTTCCCAATTTGAGGAATTGAGACTGTCTCAAGCAACAAAGTGGCGGATTTTGAGTAAGGATTTGTTCTGGTATCCTTACTAAAAATGTTCTCACTCAAGAACTGAAGCCATTGAACCATCGTAAACGTTGTGAATTTGCTGATTTTGCTTTGAAACAACTTGAAATCGGTAACAATTTATTCATGAAAATCAAGAATAGTACAGTAAATAAACATTCTGGTGCGAAGAAAATCCACAAACTATGCATGAACAACCATTACTGTCAATGGACAGCGGTATAGATCGATGATAACCAATTTTTTTACCGCAATTGGGAAAAGTTGATCTTGACAACATCTGGTTCAAGCAAAACTCTCTTCAAGCTTTAGAAGTCAATATAGAACGTGCTGTTCATGACAAACGACTTGATTTAGTGCTAAAAGTACACGAAATTTGAGTTCATCAAATTCGTGCCTGTAAAAGAAGTCGTATATTCAGAATTCAATTAGATTGTTTTTTTTTTGGGAAACACTGTACAAATCAATGATCAGACCTATCTGGTCGTAAGGAATTTAATTTTGAGCTCAGCCGATTTTAATTTTAAATACATATATTAGAAATATTTAGTACTCGTTGCCTCTCTCGTTTGGAGAACTATGATAACGCACTAGCGATCCAACTGCTGGAAAATAGTCAACAATGTGGAAGACTAAAAAAGTATCATCAAAACAACCGAAATTTTGGAAAGAAATCAACTTTTTTTCAAACCCCGCCATGTTATGAATTTTTAATTTTTTCAACCATAGGTCATTCTTTCGTCTACGGAGAACGCCGGAACCACTTCAGCAGTGGAATATAATTTTTATTGCGTGCAACACGAAAAACATTCAATTCTTTTCTTAAAAAATCTTGCTGCACCTTCTTAAAAATGTTTATTAAATTAAACCCTTAAATACCTTTTTAGATTATTAGCATTGTAAAGAGACTTTGACCTTGGTTTTAAGTGGACGCCGCGTAATCCTCACTTATATTAATAGAACTTATAACTATCGTAAGCTTCAATACTTTTGTATAAAATGAGATTTTATTTACCAAAAATTGTTGTATATACAAGTGTTTATGCATGTATGTATATAGTACTGCAGAATATTATATATATATATATATATATATTTACACGCATTAATAAATCCACAAAAGTAAGTAGTACAAACGTAAATCTCACACACGCCAAGGATATTTTATGCTCGCGTCCTTGCCACGTGCTTTGTTGCTGTCATTGCTGGCTTTCACTGTACGTGTACTCGTATGTGTGTGTGTGTGTGACTGTATGTGACGCTGAACATATACAACATGGCGGCTGTATAACTGCATAAATGCAAACAGTGACTGTAGTTACGGCTGGCTGCTGGATACACCTTCTCCTCTTGACAGATGGACAAAGGATGAGTGTGTGTATGTAAGCGAGCTTGTGGGATAGTAAAACGGAATGTTGTTGTTTCAGTTATATTTGTTGTGATTGTTGCTTTTGTTACTGCTCTTGCTTTTCTTGTTGTTGTTGGCATACTTTCACATCCACCAGGAGTCTGCGCCTTCTTGATCTATGAAAGCTCAAGTAAAATGCTTTTTGTGCGCAGCCTCATAGGTCCACCAACCCAGCCTGGTCGCATTGAAAATTTATGGTTTTTAGTGCTTTTTGTGTCTTTTGCGCTCTTGCGCCTTTGCCTTTGGTTTTGCTTTGCTTTGCCATTGCCATGCAACGTCACAAGTTTTGCTCACTTTTCTCCGGCTTTCGATGTTGTCTTTTTATATTTTTTGATGACAAAGTTGACGTCGACGATGCACAAGCCATGTGCTGATATGTTGCAATGTATGTATGTATGTGTACGGGTGTATGTGTGTGTCTTAGATGTATGTAGTTACTACGCCATTTTTGCTTTGTTTTGCTATTTATGGATTTTCATTGGCACGACGCCGTCGCGTGTTTGGCAAATGTTGCCGCTGCTGCCGCTACAACAATAACGCTACCGGCGCTACAACAATAACAAAAACAATAACACAACAACAAGAGAAACAACCGTAAACTACTGCAACAACTGTAATTTGTAGCTGCTGCATACCCCAGCTATAGAACAACAACAATAATGACAACAACAGCAACAACAACAATATAGGTAACAACAACTATAGAAAAGTAATAGCAACACTAATGTAACAACAACATATTTAACAACAACAACAAAAGAAACTTTACATCCCATCCGCACAACAACAACAACACTTCACATCCACCACGTCTGCAGTGCGAGAGTGAGACGAGCTTCGAGTCCCAACAGCAGCAGCAGTGCTCTCGGTTAGTGGCGCACAACTCAGCGCGCCCCAAAAGCGAGACGAGGATGCACTGAAGCGTTGCGTTGTCAAAACGCAAATGATTTATTGAACTGACAGCCGAGAATTTTGTCGAGTCGACTCCACTCGGAGACATGAGACGAGCAGCAAACTGCTTGCTATCACTACCACTACAACTACAGCAACAACTACAACTTTAACTTTAACAATAGCAACAACTATGATGTACAGCCGTTGGTTGCTGCCACTGCTGCATGTACATAATATAGTATGCATGTATGTATGAGTGTATACATAGGCACATCCATTCGATCCTTGCACGGCTGCTAGCCCGCTCAAGAGCTTTAGCATCTTCGTGCTTTAAGCGATATTTCACCGTTATACCACCACCACCACCCACTTGGTAAGCGCTAAAGCTAAAGCAGGCACAGCATAGGGCGTAGCATTCCCACACACACACACAGACACACAAACACACACATAAAAGTGTAGTGAGCCAAGCGCAGCACATTGCAAGAAATGCCACTGAAGTGAAATGAAGTTTTGATTTAGTTCGAAATTTTTATCAACGAAAGAAATGCACGCGCACTGATTCTTCTTCCACATAAATCACACTGCAGCGCGTTGTTCTTGATGTGGGGAGGATCTTTCGTTTCGTTTGTAATGGAAGTTTGATTTATGCTGCAGCTGCCATTGCCGCCATTCGTTCAGTTGTGTGAATCCCCCAAAAAATTAAAAAAAAAACACATGAGAAGTTGGTGCCAATGCTAAGGATCACATTCAATAAGCAACACAACACAACCAGCTAATGGCCTTCGAGGATGGAATCGTGGTGAAAATGAAGAAAAGGATGGTGAGCAAAGGCAAGTCGGCAGACAAACATACATACTTATATTGGAGACAATCGATTGCACAACAATAAAGGTGCTAACGCATGTGTGATTGTGTGTAAATAATCATTTAGTAATAAAATAAAAATAATTTAATTAATTAATATATTTAAAAAATTGTTTTTGTTTTGTTAATAATAATTGTTTGACTATTAAATATTTTTATACCCTGAACAGGGTATATTAAGTTTGTCACGAAGTTTGTAACACCCAGAAGGAAGCGTCGGAAACCCTATAAAGTATATATATAAATGATCAGTATGTTGAGCTGAGTCGATTTAGCCATGTCCGTCTGTCTCTCCGTACGTCTGTCTGCATATACATATACGAACTAGTCCCTCAATTTTTAAGATATCCTTTTGAAATTTTGTCTACGTCATTTTCTCTTCAAGAAGCTGCTCATTTGTCGGAACGGCCGATATCGGACCACAATAGCAAATAGCTACCATACAAATTGAACGATCGGAATCAAGTTCTTGTATGGAAAACTTTCACATTTGACAACGTATCTTCACGAAATTTGGGATGGGTTATTATTTGTAAAGATAATGTAATATATAAAGAAATTGTTCAGATCGGCTTACTATAGCATATAGCTGCCATACAAACTGAATGATCGGATTCAAATAATTTTTAATATAAAACAAGAAAAGGCGTTAACATCGGTTGCCCCGTAGCTAATGTGTGATCCATTTCGAGGTTCCTTACTTTTTTAAAGAAAAAAACATAGAAACTTCAAATTTAATGGGGAATGTTTACTATCATTCGAAATAACATTCTTTGGCGTTTATTTTTTGAATATTATCTCTTTCAAATGTTGGCCGCGGCTACGTCTCCGATGGTCCAACCGTTGAGTTCAATTTTCGATAACTCGTTCGAGCATTTCGACGGGTAACTGTCGAATGACACGCATAAAGTTTTGCCCCCATGGTCGAGTGGCTTCACCTCTTGCAAAATCTGTATTTTGTACACACCGAGTACACTGCAAATATGGAGCGAACCCTTCTCGAACTTGCTAAATAGCGGAAACAATGCTGTGACAGATGGAGAAGAACCCGCATCAACAATTTAATGTGACAACATTATCGTCCCGCCATTCGATCAAGCCGAGGTAAAAACAGTTCTAAAGCGACTTAAGAACAACAAAACCCCAGAAGTTGATGGATTACCAGCAGAGCTGTTTAATGCCGAGACGAGCTGGAAAGGCGTATGTTCCAACTACAAAGCATGATTTGGTAGGATAAATGCATGCCCAATGATTGGAAGATGAGTGTACAAGAACGGAGACAAGATTCTTCCAACAGACCAGATTTTCAAAATATGTCTAATACTGGAACCTCTTCAAACAAATCGACACCATCACCTTTTCAAAGCCGCTTTCGAAAGCAGTGAAAAAATCTAATAGGATTTTCCTGTTGACGCCATGTCTAAGTTTGGTATCCCTGCGAAACACGTGCGGCTATGCGGAATGACGTTGAGTACAACCATAAGCTCCTTTAAAATCAGGAAGGACCTCCCCGAGCCGTTCGATACCAAACGAAGTTTTAGATAGGGTGATGCTCTGTAGTAATATGATACTGGAAAAAATTATATGTGACGCTTATATGTGACGCTAATCCTGATCTACCGGCGTATCTACTGGGGTACCCAGATGTATTGATATCATAGACCTTAACAACAGCGCCGTCAGCACAGCCTTTTCAAGGCTAAAAAACGAAACGAAAGAGGTTGCTATTGTGGTGAACGTTTGTAGGACAAAGTACGTGGAGGCCACATACAAATATTCCCAACGTCTTGGGAACTAAGTCACTGCTAACAGCAATAAATTTGAAAAAGTTAAGGACTTCCACCAATAATCTATCAGATCAAGCGCAGATTAACTCTTGCCAACAAGTGCTACTTTAGGATCGGTAGGCAATTGAGAAGTACGTCATATAAGGCGCAGAAATATGGACGATGACAACCCGAGATGAGAAAACACTTGGACCATTCGAGAGAACTTTTCTTCGCAAGATCTTTGAATCAAGAAAGAGGAAACCATAAATTGTATGAACTACGTATATACGGATACTTTGATGTAGTTAAGTGCATACAAATTCAACGAATGCACTTGTTAGGCCATTCGCAGGAGGATGATACTCCAGTGAAGAGTTCACATGGGTGGTCAACGGAAGCAAGGGCGCCCACGGCCCAATTTGGCAGGACCAAGTTAATGGTGATCTGTCTGCAATTGGGATGTACAACTGGCGTGACCTTGAAAAGGGTAGAGGCAACTGGCGAAGTATTGTGTTCTCGGCCCAGTGCGATCCACGGTTGTAGTAGAAGAACACAAATAACTGTATGTTAAAATGGTATTAAACTGGCCTCTTAAAAGGAGATACAAAATTTGACAGAAAAATTTATGTAAAATCAATGAATCGAACATAATTTTGTGTCATACCAGAAAGAAGTTACTACTACATTAGAAAACAATATCTAAGATCACCGCTATAAACATTTCTGAGTTTAAGGAGAAAATTCTTTAACTATATAACAACATATTATATTATTTACTTTCAAAATCAGAACGTCAGAATCAAAAGTAAAAATATTCTTCTCCATTTTTCCAACTTAAAATCCAGAAAATATAATAATCCAGATCTAGCTAAATTACAGTTGTTCATTAGCAAAGTAAACAAATTTATTTAAGAGAAAAGAAAACAAATGCAAACATAAATTTATAACAACATCTCCACGTCGAGAGGGATACTCGAGTAACCTTATGGACGTTGAAATCCTTTTCATTTTTTTTCTTCCTTTTTGCACTACCAGCATTGTACTGGAATGTTTTTGATACACGAGTAACTATTTATAATCTGCAGCTGGTCGGACCACTCAGAAAACGGCATAAATTCAAAGAGAGAATGCACCCACTAACCAAAGTGACACGCAGCAAAGCTGGGCAAACACTCTGCGCAAATAATGCCACAGACTACCCGAAAGGATTTTATATAAAATTGTGCAATTTAAAATGTCACAACACGGATTCCAAACAACAACAACACGTCGAAGAGGTGTGGAGAGTACAGGCAGTGAGCATAGCACGAGCAAGTGCGGACGAGTCGGAGGTAACTTGAGTGGCGTAAAGCTAAATAAAATATAAAAAACTAAACTTTATTAGAGAGGACGACAAAAGACACACCAACCAGCGAGCCACGAAAGGATAATATGTGTATATGTACAGTAACTGTAACTACCTATCACCGTTTCGACGGACGAAACACGCTCAACGGCGATATAACACAAAACAGTGATGTCGCGAAGCAAAAAGACACAGAAGATGTGAGTAAAAAATAAAAGAGAAAAAACACTGAAAAGAAATGTGCTACACAAACCACAGCAGTGTCAACAGTTAGTTGTATTGTGTGGCATCGGGGTGCTGGACGAATTATGACTTGAAGCGCCAAGGCTGTGAATGCCGCTCAGTCCCTGCGAAAGCTCGCATTCACTCTTTCGCCGGGGCTCAGGCGACTATTTTGTGGCCAGCGTGCCATTTTCCAACAGTGCATTCATTGTACGAATGCAGCTAACATGAGTGGTCAGCTGCCAGGCAGTTATGTGTGTGTGTTTGTGTGTATCTGGTTGTGATCTCATACCGCTCAACTGCTCATCCGCTCACTTCGTAAGTATAAATATTCGTACAATGTCAGCGGCGTCGCCGCTGTATAAAGGCGCAGCACGTTGAAAATAGGTGAGCCGGCTGTGTTGGTGTGTGGAGTTGGTCCACAGATAGGCCAGGTAGAATAGCCGCAAAGATTTTGCTGCCCCAAAGTTGATGCCTTGCAGGCATTTCATTTTTTCTCCGCTCAGCCCCACAGCCCCTAACTGGTGACGATGCCGATACGATGCTTTTATAACTACTTGTCAACATTCCTACAGCTCGGTTGGGTTCTGTTCGGTTTCTTATGTTCAGTTCGTCGTTGGTCGCCTGTGGACGCTGCTATGCGCACACACATAAATCAGTGTGTTCGTGTAGGGAGTCGAGTGTGGAGCATATCCACGCCTCTTTTACAGTTTCACCTCCTTGGATTAGTACACGGTAAGGATTTTGAGAAAAAAAAAAACAATTGAAGACTATTTTGGCTCAAAACGGTACTTTTAATATGGGGGATCACTACCTAGGAACTACAGACGGTAATGATATATGAATTTCTATGTAGATTACCGTGAAATCCATATTATAGGTCTTTAAGGTCCCCTACGCTCTGTTTCCAAAAACCCTTCAAGAAAACTTGTTTTCGCGGTTATGAGAACTTTCTAAGCTCATAATTTCAATCCTCTATAAGCTGCTTTTCCGAGTTCGAGGAAACTTGTTTTCAAGCTTCTTCAACCGCCTTAGATCAGTGGCATTACGTTTCCCATTCTCCTCTTACCAAATACGGTTTCACACGAATCGAGGGTTCCAATTCTTATTACCAGCGAAATCGTCCGAAATGCATGTTATTTATTTTGATCTTTAGTCAGTTCGACAGTTTTTTAGATGAAAAAGTTGTTGGCCTCTATAAGAGATGAATGTTTCTATCTCTTCAAGCTCTAAAGCAGCTGTTGGATTCTCGAAAATGTCGATCTAAGTGCACTGTGACGCGTACTGATAAATAAATTTCGTCTGACGCGATAATTGAATATTGAATTTAGTTCTGAGATGTATTGAACAGCAGATCGATGAGTCCATTTTGTTATAAATTTCTTTCTTCAGCACTGTAAGTCCAAATAACAGTTCAAGAAATCCATATTAACAGATGTATTGTTTCGAATTGCAGCTTCTCTCAGAGAAGTGTACATTTGCTCCGATTTCCGACTGCTCAAAACTAGTCAAGGATTGCAATAGCATCAAGTTTCTTCTGTATTAGACTTGTTCGGGTGACCAGTTACATAGAATTAGCCGGAAATTGCAAAGCCCATGAGCTTGCTAGGGAAGGCTCCTTACGTCAACTTTATACGATTAAAAGCGAATCGGTATTCCATTGTTATCTTGCAATTTAATGATGGACCTAAGAACCTGCTGTGAGCTCGGCAGGCGCTAGTTAACAACCAGAGCTTGGACGACTGTGCTATTCTTCTTTCTCAGAGTGAACTGTAAGAAGCCCTCATAACTTCTTGCTCTTAGCAAAGTTAATCCTGGCGCAATTGTAGGTGTTCTGACTGGACACTATTGAAAAGGTTCACAAGCGGTGCAGCTAAATATTTTGCCAAAGCTGCATGGAGGAAGGCGAAATGAAATCATCTTGCCAATGTCTTCTATATTGCCAGACTTCTGCCATAATGTAAGGAAATATCTGATCATCTCAAAAATTATTAACAGAACTTTTCGTTAAAATATTACCGCCGAAGGTTTAGATCAGAAGTGTTTTGTTACCCTCAAGGTGTACCAAAATCAACACAACATTTACATTTTGCGCCTATTCAAAATTTATTCACAGTTGACGAAGTTAAAACACTATTCCGACAATATTTAGTTTGGAATTTTCGAACTGTTTCACAGCCAAAGGTTTGGATCAGAAGATCTTTGCTATTCTATAAGTACTTGTAGAGTCCAGAAATCGTCAAGGATTTCGAAAATCTATTGTTTTAGTGGTAAATCTCCGCTAAGCGACACTTAACCCTTAGTATAGAACGGAATTGAGGTTTGCACTCACCAAAGGTCTATTGTGTGTTTTTATCAGACGTACTCTTTCTCATAGAGCCTTCTGCTTGAAAAATTCCTGGAAAACAAACCATGGTTATAGAAAGTTAAGTTCGCAGTCTTCCAATACCTGCGCTAATGCCTCTGACGTTTTCAAGTAGCAGTAAGTCAAGCGTGAGATTACTCTAATCGGTCTTACGGCTAAGAGTAACTTTAGACTTGTTGGTGAAAAAAAAGTTAAGAATCTTCCGACGATGTCTACGGACACTATGTACAAGATGGCGTAAAGTGGTTGGAGTGGACCTTAGTGCACCACATTAAGTTGTTTTTTTCTAGAGCCCTCCACCACATAAAGACTCCATAGAACATAATGGGCTTGCACTCACCTAAGGTATATAGTGTGTCTCTATCACACATACTCCTTCCCCCTAAAGCCTTCTGCTTGAAATATTCTCGGAAATCACCCCATGGTTATACAAAGTTAAGGCGCAGTGCTCCGATACCTGCACCAATGCCGCCGACGTTTTCAAATAGCAGTAGGTCAAGCGTAAGCTTACTCTAATCGGTCTTACGGCTAAGTGAATCTTTAAAATTTTTGGTGAGAAGGTTAGGGTATCCTGAAACCCTTAGAACTTGTAAAATTTCCGAATGTTTTTCTCTTATGACTCTTGCTGCCAATTTCCTACAAATTTTAAGAATCATTGATTCATGGAAGGATTCCGAAAAACCGATTGCTTAACCCTGAATCTGGATTTGACGAGCTTTCTTTCCTTCATATCCTGCAGCCTTTGGAACTTGCAGAATCTAGACATAGTTTTATCTTATGGCTTTTGCTACTTATTTACAACAATTTTAAGATTCTCTACATTATTCATGGACATCTTTGTGAAAAGCCAAAGTCCGCTCCAAATTCTTTTCCACCGTGCATTACGCTCGCCTTTCTTTTTTGGATTACTTGAAGGGCGGATTGTCAACTTCGTTGTTTGTTTATATTTATAAATTTTTTTTCGTTTCGCTTTCGCTTTGCATTGCATTGTTATTTTAGTGTCCGTTGTGCAAATTTAGTGGCATGAGCATCCTCACTCACACATACACACACATACATACATGCATATATAGATAGGGTCCAGCGCGGTTGGCCCAGCTACCTCGCTGAAGTCCTTTTTTCCGTTTTTTCCATGCTATCCTCCATTTAAAACTCTCGACACACACTTTTGTGAAGAAATGGAATTTGTTG
Organism: Bactrocera tryoni; assembly: GCF_016617805.1. NCBI lineage: Eukaryota > Metazoa > Arthropoda > Insecta > Diptera > Tephritidae > Bactrocera > Bactrocera tryoni. The sequence continues at coordinate 67,729,578 of NC_052500.1, read as the reverse complement.
GCTAGTGTGTCCTGTTGGACATAATCGCGCCTGCATTATTGGTTGATGTTGATGTTGCCACCAGAACCACCAACAGCTAGCTAGCGGGAATGTCCGCAGTAAATGTTATAGTATGCCGCATGTTGTTGATGGAAATTTATTTTGTTTGCTATTTTTGTTGTCATTGTTGTTGTTTCTTTTTTTTTGTTTTTTGAAGATTATGTGTGTTTTGTAACCTGACAGGGATCAGCATAAAATGTTGCGCGCTATGCAATGCACACATACAAACATACAGACACGCATACAAATATAAGCACATACTTACACATGCATACAAATTTTCATATAAATGCATACCTACAAACATATGCGATTTTTTATTTTCATCTTTTCTTGATTGTTGCTATTACAGCAGCTGTTGTTGTTGTATATGTATTTGTCAGCAACAACAACGCGTTGATGTGTCGCTACTACAGTTATTTTTCGTCGACTCGCGTTGCTGGTACACACGCCCATACATAGCTGTTACGATTGCTGTTCATTGTCGGCATCCTTTGTACCGACTGCTGCAACGCACACATACATACATACACATTTTAAGCGAGATATTATTGTGAAAAGTGCACAAAGCTAAAATAAATGCATAAATATGTGAGGAAGAATATGTAAAGCAGCATTAGCGGTGCAGATAAGTCTTGATTAAATATTCTATGAAATCTGCTTTTGAATGTTTGCTGTTATGAATGTAGGTGAGCGAAGACAGGTATTCGTGTGTGAGTATTTGTAACGGAGATTATTTGTTTTATGTATATGTATGTGTGCATATTTGACTATCGTCGCTTACAAGTGCGAGCAATGCGAGAGTACCACACGAACCTTCATACCTACAAATAATGTACCGTTATTTCCAATTGCAATTGAACACGCGAAAAATAGTACATTAAAATACAAAGCGGCATGCCGATGCACTAATATCGTCTGTGGCTTCTATTGATGAACAATAACCAAAATCAAGTGACCTGGTTAAGTCAGATCCTTAGCAATAGATAAGATCGTATATAGGATATATAGGATGGAGGAAGCATTAAAATCGCTCACCAGATCAATTTTGTCACACCTTGAAGTGATATCTTATATCCCTTGATAAGCAAAGCTTTACCTTCATGCGGACTATGTTCATAACTTTTCTGCAGGAGTTCTAAATTCATAACCATAAGGAACCATAAGCGTCTTTTCGGACTCATTTGGGGGATCCATTGATATCTCCGGCAACTGTTAATCGGGAGAATATAGAATTATTTCTTTTCACAAGAATAACGAAAATCTTGCAATTCAATCATCCATTTCTAAAGGGTCAATTTATTGCACTCTCGAGCTTTGTTGTTGTTGTAACGATTTTTAATCCCCGCTTGGGGGGTAAGGCTCAGGTAAGTTGTCATCGAGATCATCTAATGGTAGGCCCAGGAAACGTACTGTTTCGTCGGGGTTGAACCACGGGGAGAGGGGTGTTAGGTGATTTGGGTTTGCAGGGCAGGGCAGGGTGGTAAGAGTCATGCGGAGACACGTTGCATGCTGGACATTTATTTGGTTTGTCGGGATCGCCTCTGGATGAGTAGGCTACAGTATTCAGAACGAAGCTGCGTGAGGGTCACTGTAGATTCCTGCGACAACACGAGCTCGAGGACCGCAATGGGTGGTAATTTGACTCCAAGTACCCCAATCACTGAAAGAGAGTCGATGAGGGTGTTAATGGTTCCACTGTGGATGGCGGTCAATGCATGGCTAAAGTGTATTTCGTCCGAAGACTGACCGGTGTACGGTCAAATGTCGTCAACGTAGTTATGGAAGGACCTCTTGATGTTCCTAAGAGGCGACAAGTAGGCAACTGCAGGACTAGTTTCCGCAAAAACACTCCAGCAGAAACTGCTTGCAGAGAAGTTATGTTCCTTAACCGGAAGCTTATGGGGCTCACTGTGTAGGGGTAATCAAAAGGCATCCTGTTATAGTCCGGAGTTAAACGCAACGTTTATTTTCTCCCATAAAAAAGATTGGTCCAATGGTATTCTGATTACCAGTACCAACGAGTCGATCGAAAAATGGAACAGGAAAAAGATATACTTTCTGACTGAATGGCTTCAATTCAATCTTTCAGGCCGAAATTATAGGAATAGCAGAAGTCAAGTGAGCTTTTGTTCTAACCGTGAATGCTACTAAATTTCTAGGGAATACCAAGCTGCAATAAAAGCTAGCCGCAGCGCCCACTCAATGTCTCAATGCGTAAGATTATATAAGGAGGCAATCACTAAACTTTCTGTAAAATCCTCGATTAAGAACCTCTTGGTACCCATTTACTTATATTGGAATAGAAGGGAATAAAAAACAACTGAAGCCTTGAAACACTAGCAACGCAAGACCGCGTCGATGTTGGATAGACCAAAAAGCTTATAATCATAAGTTAGTATTAACTAAACAACATTGTAAGGGTCATAACAAACTTCCTTTAAGAATCCACAGATTTACTGAACAGGGAGAAATTGGTTGCACCTTGGCAATACTGTCTCCCTTATGACTTGCGTTAGTGCAGCTTCATGCGGTCAGTACATCTTTCTTTCAACCAACCAAAATACGCAGTACATATCCTTCAAAATATTACGCGATTAATTGGAACTACAAGAACTAGAAACTTAATTACTAGTTCGTAAAAGGTTTGAAAAGATTAGGCCATCTTTTAGCCTTTCAGGTACAAAATGATAAGGAAGCCTCATCATAGGACATACTGGAACAAAAGCGACCAAATCAATCCATGTTAAAAGATATTAGTCACTTGTTTCTTTGTAATCAATCGTGGATTATTTCCGAACTTGTTGAATGAAAGCTGTATTGGATCACTTAATCGCTATTAGAACATATGGTATACTGATAATGATAACTATTGATAAATCGGCAATTCTTCAAATGTTTTGGCAATAACTGATGTGCCAGAGAAGTTTGTACGCAGTAACAAGGTTCAGGAGGTATTAAGTAGTAGGCTTTAATAGAGCTCTTGGCGTTACTAATATCGAAGTTCTGCTCAAATCAACGAAATGTGACAACCTAATGGGGACAGGAACAGTAATATATAGTAAATATTTGTACCTTATTTTTATGTTTCCAAAAATACAGAAATAAAAAAAATAAGGAAAAGAAAATGTTATTAAAACCTAAGGGTCATCCTAAAGTAACTAAAATATAACCGAAGTTCACGTTTTGAAAAGAGAAGAACTGACGAAATGAAGCTTACGGCAGGAAGGACAAACCCAACCAAGGATATTTTTAGAAAAAGCAATTAAGAAACAATTGAAGAAAATAATTTTATAAATTTTGTCCCATTTCAATTTCAATATTTTTTGTATATTTCAAAATGTGCACTGCATTTTCATGTATCTGAAGTCCAACCGCACATATAGTATATCAATTACATACACACATGCATTTTTACTATACATATTTAGATATTTATATACTCCAGTGAATCCTTCCCACCTTATTCCGCATACATATTTACCCACTTATGTCGCAACCAATATGGCTTACAACGTCGCTCTGCCCATTACTTTAATTTCATTATTTTCTTTTTAACCTTAAAACCATAAATGTCTGCAAAAGGTTTGATTTATCTCGTAAACTTTTGCGCTTTGGTACTGTTTGTTTTAGGTATGTCCATATTTTGTATGTATGTAAGTATATAAATATGTATTATATGTATTGCGGAGCTGGATGCAACCCAAAAATATTTTAATAGGTGAAGAGTAGAGTATGGAGAAAATCGCAATAAATAACTAAATACTTTACTTCAGTACTTTTATTCATTAGGGTTTAGGCATTGTGTTATTAATTTCTTTTAAGAAACATATTTTTATGCAAAATAAAAAACTAGCATCGGTTTCTAACGACTCTTGCTCCTTGATCAAAACAATGGACGCTTTTGGTACTGAGACTGGGAAGTCCGTGAAAGAGGAGTATTTTTATCGTCCGAAATTTTTTTTCGTCTAATAATAATGAAGCTTTGTGAGGATTTTTTTTTTTTACTCATCAATCAGACTTCCGTAAAGTGCGCAGTCCAAACACAGTGTTACCAAGCAGCTAAAAACGCTAAACTAATTTAAAGTCATCTAGCAGCTGATTGCCAATCACTGACAAGGAAGATTTTGATATTAAAATCGTTGGCATAAAAATTTCAATTATTTATTTAACCTACCAGTTCCCATTGCTTTCAGCACATAATTAGCTCACGTAAATGAAAGCTAAATAAATCGCTGAATTCCCGAAAAATTGGATTGTAGAGTGTTATCGCCAGCCAGAGACAAAAGAGGGCATTTGTGGGTAAAAGAAAGGAGCAGTCACAAAACATGATTACCTCTATATGTGTGTAGTGTTATGTCTAGAAAGTCTCTGGAAGTGGGTCCTATGTAGATAGATTCCTCACCTCGATTAGCTATCATTTGACTACTTTTTAAAATATAATTGAGTAGAGGCTCACACCGCTGATTGATGTCGAGGCTGCCCCAAACCGTATGATGGGTGTTAGCATCAGCGTCCACCACCAACGCTTGCTTTCTTCTGCTGAATGTAGCCGCCAGCCTTTGAAGCTCTGCCGTTGGCATTCGTGAGGCATATAGCAGGAACCAAGGAGTAGAGGCTCATCCTGGGCACTTTTCACCACGGTTGTGTCAAATCTTATGTGGAAAGATTGAAGTTAATATGTCAAAATAGACTTTTCTTAATATTACTTTATAAAATTTTAATTTTTCAGCAAAAAGACTTAAAAAATAAAATTAATTCAAGTAAGCTTTTTTAATTGAAGTAATGAGCTTTTATGAAGAAAAGCTTTCAATTGCATTAAATTATATTAAATTTAAACTTTTTGAGCAAATATTTTTAAAAATTAGTTTTTACAGTACGAAGTTTTTCATGGTACTGAACTTTTTAAGGTGAGAACTGTATTTGACTATGGAAGTGCTAAATCATTATAACTGTCTCAAGAATAAAACATCTTAAAATGAAATCAATTAAAACTAAGGCGGTTTTTATGGTATTAAACCTTTTGTAGTAAGAATTTTCTTCGACTCTGTGGGCATGTCACTACCATCTTTCTGATTTTCAAAAACAAAGTTTTGAAACAAAAATTTACTAAAACACTAATAAAAACTAAGCTTTTATAGTATGAAGTTTTTTTCTCAGTTTTCAAAAAAATCAAGTTTTTGAACAAAAAAATATATTTAAAAAAATTATTGAAAAACTAAGTTTTTGTGCTTTGGGGCTTTTTATGGTAGTAAACTTTTTATAGTAAGAATATTCCTCTCCTCTGTGATTAACTTTGTGAGTTTTATAAAAATTCCAATTAGAAACGAAAACTTCGAAAAGAAAATAATTAAAATAAAATAAATAAATTTTCATTGTAAAGAGCTTTTTAGGGTGGCAAATTTTTTACCAAAAAAATCATATTATTATTCGTAAACCAATCGAGATTTTTTACACTTTTACTTTTTCAAACACAAACTTAAAAAGAAATGTAAAAAAGCTTTTATAGTAAGGAGCTTTTTATAGTAAAGAACTTTTTGTGGTAAGGAACCTTTAATAGTAAGAATTTTCTTCGACACTAAGGGAATAAACCTCTCGAAGTCTTTAGCAATTTCAACTTTGTGAACAAAAGATCTTTGAAGAAAATGAAAAAAACAAAGCTTTTGAGATAGGGAGTCTTTACTATATTGATGCTATTGTACTAAGAGATCTATCGACTCTCGGCACCAAAACTATTACACCTTCTCGAGTTGTATAAAAATCTTAACCAAAAGTCCAAAATAAGTAAGTATTCAAGCAATATTTTTACTATATAGCAGCGAGCTTTTTGTGGTAGCAAATTTTATTACTAAGAATTTTCTTCGACTCTGAGATGATATATCTATAATAAACGTCTCGAGTCTTATAAAAATGTTAACTCTGTGAGGAAAAATTCTAAAAGAAACTATTTAAACTAAGTTTTTATCTACTCGTGTGGTCTAAATCTATCATTACCCACCCTGTAGCTTTAAAAAAATTTCAAATTTTTGGGCTGTAAACAGAAATAAGTAGTTCTGAAAGAATTGTGTTTTGATTTTTACCTCTGCCTCCGGTTAGACAAAAACTAACCAAACAACAACAACTTTGCAAACCAGTTAACTAATTGAATTCCACTTATTGCAAAAGCAACTACAGAATCAGACGCCGAAAAGATCATATCACAGCCGCGCAGTAGTTGCGTGGCATTTGTAAATGGCCAGAAAAAGAAACAACAACAGAGGTCACCAAATGCGTTGGGCAAATCGTAAATTACAAGCAAAATGTATTGCCACCACCCCGCCATTTGTAAGTGGGCAGTGGCATAGACGAAGCGATGCAACAGATTTCAACATAGGCTTGACCCTTTGGCAGCGATAACAACAGCGGCATACAAAAACAAATGCATACATACCTACATATACAAAAAACATATGTACATATGCATGTGTATAGACAAGCTTGCATATATTGAAAATGTTGCACGAAACCCAAAACCCAAGATGAAAGGTGCTCACTCGTAAATAGGAAAACAGGGCCTAAAAGTGGCAAAGAACGATCTGCGCGTATATACATATTTATAGATAGATATACATATGTATGCTGTATAAAGAGTATGTATATACACATATAGTAAGTGGTTAAGTAAAAATATAGCTATCCGTACACACTAAATACCCGCAAGCATTCTGCGCTTGTAGTAATCCTCGCAAGAATCGCAGTTCAATATGTTCATTTGACAGTGGGAAAGATATTTCAGCGCAGATACACAAATTAAACGCTTGTAACTCGTGCACGATCATCATTACGAATGCAAAAAGTGAAGGCGCAGCAGCGTCATACCACCTCATACACATACTTACATACTATATATGTACATATGGGTTGGTGCTTAGGACTACTTGATTCTATTTCGCTTCTGTCGTGGATTTCGCAGATAAATGCTACAATTGCGTTGATATTGTGTTCCTGCTTCCTGAGGAGCAGTTTGTGTTAGCGTGTCATATTATGTATAAGTTTAGTCGAATACTATACAAACACATACAGATAGCTTCACGTATTTGGCGGCGCGTATACTCGTAAGTATGTATCTACTTCATAATATTAGGGTGGGGCTAACCAAACCTTAAAATAACAGCAACCAGAGTTCGTTAAAGGGAATGTTAAATAAATAAACGGTAAGCTTAAAAAGTTGACTTTGATTATGGTTCAATTTAAGTTCAAATATGCACCGTTTTTCCACATTTTGTTGCCTTTCATGATGCCATTCTCATCGAACATAGTCTCTATTGGCAAAAACTGGGACAGTCGATATTCGCAAGCGTCTTTTGAAACGAAACAATGGTGAAAATCATTCAACTTAAACACGTACAAGTAGTAATCACTTGTTTCCAGGAGTACATATAAGGTGACTGCAAACCTCTAAACCAAGCTAGCGCAACTTCTGCCGAGTCACTATTGATTAGTGTGTGCCTAGCGTTGTCCTGATAGAACATAATTTCCCATCTATTGGCCAAATCTGATCCATCAGACAGTCCAATTGTTGACAATACAGGTCTGAATTAAGAGTTTGGCCGCTGAAAAGTCACTCAAAGTAGATGATTCGCTACCAATCCTAGCAAACAACCAGCAAAGCCTTCCTGGCCATCAAACTTGGTTTGGCCATCGTTTGCAACTGCTCACCGTGGTTCAATCATAAGCGATTTCATTTGACGTTATCGTATGTGACGTAGTCTTCATCACCAGTAAACATCCGTTTCAGAAATGTATCGATTTTGTTGCGTTTCAGTAGCGATTTACAGATGGAAACTCGAGGCCTTGAAGCAACTAAAAGCTAAGCATAGGAACAGAGCCGACTCGAGACAATTTACCGACATAGGCACCAATGGGTATAGGCCGGGGGAAGCAGAGGAAGAGGAAGACCTCCACTACGTTGGAAGGACAAAATGGAGAAGGACCTGGCTTCGGTTGGAATATCCAATTGGCGCCACGTAGCGAAAAAAAGAAACGACTGGCGCGCTGTTGTTAACTCGGCTATAATCGCGTAAGCGGTGTCTACGCCAATAAAGAAGAAGAAGAAACTTTACTTTTAACACTTAAAATTTCGTAATTCAACCAATCGGGGAGATGCTTAGACGACTTTTTGTTGAATGTGATTTTTTTCTTTAACTACCATTTTTTCTATAACAACAAAATGCTTGTTGATTTCAATTTGCACTTCTTAAGGCAACTAAACGGATCTAACAATACCTACCTACCTTTTTCGTACCTCGCTCAGTTCTTATTACGACACTTAAACGCTTCCATATCATCTGTGAATATATTTGCTATTGCAAATTCCGTCTTTTTAACACTTTGATGATTTTCTAAGCGCTGGTGTCCACCTAATATCACTATTTTAATTAGACTACGTTTACACATTTTAAGCACTTACTCCTTAACTTTTTCGTAAGCTTTTCCAATGGAATGTTTAAATATAATAATCACCTGATTTTGTCCTCTGAAGATTATCGAACCAAGTTTTATTATTTTTTAGGCGTTCACCTCCTTATACGTCAATAAAACGCTGAATACTTGATTCTAACTGGCCAGTTACACAATAAATACAATTTCGTTTCAACGATTCGGTGCCTTAGAATTAATTTTTCACTAATTTCTCAATGTTTCTTCGGGCTAACCAAACCTACAACATCGTCTGAAAAGTGTTTAGCTGAACAAAAAATGTCTATCATTATCTTAGACTTATATAGTACTGTGAAAGTTTTATTACATTCCATTCATTCATTCTCATAATATGCTCGGATCGCGAACTTTTGTAATATAACAGTGACAGTACAAATGATAAAGTGTGCAGAACAAGAGGAGGTAATGCTAGAAAACATAGCGAAAATTCCAAAAATATTATTCCACAAGCTCATTCATCTCATTCAGCTTGTGGTACTGCCAGTGAACCAGGGCCTATAACACTGGCCTACAGTGATTTTGATGCCCTATTGATTTTTAAGAGCTTGATAACTTTTTTTAAAAAAACGCATAAAATTTGCAAAATCTCATCGGTTCTTTATTTGAAACGTTAGATTGGTTCATGACATTTACTTTTGAAGATAATTTCATTTAAATGTTGACCGCGGCTGCGTCTTAGGTGGTCCATTCGAAAGTCCAATTTTGGGCAACTTTTTCGAGCATTTCGGCCGGAATAGCCCGAATTTCTTCGGAAATGTTGTCTTCCAAAGCTGGAATAGTTGCTGGCTTATTTCTGTAGACTTTAGACTTGACGTAGCCCCACAAAAAATAGTCTAAAGGCGTTAAATCGCATGATCTTGGTGGCTAACTTACGGGTCCATTTCTTGAGATGAATTGTTCTCCGAAGTTTTCCCTCAAAATGGCCATAGAATCGCGAGCTGTGTGGCATGTAGCGCCATCTTGTTGAAACCACATGTCAACCAAGTTCAGTTCTTCCATTTTTGGCAACAAAAAGTTTGTTAGCATCGAACGATAGCGATCGCCATTCACCGTAACGTTGCGTCCAACAGCATCTTTGAAAAAATACGGTCCAATGATTCCACCAGCGTACAAACCACACCAAACAGTGCATTTTTCGGGATGCATGGGCAGTTGGCCACCAAGATCATGCGATTTAACGCCTTTAGACTATTTTTTGTGGGGCTACGTCAAGTCTAAAGTCTACAGAAATAAGCCAGCAACTATTCCAGCTTTGAAGACAACATTTCCGAAGAAATTCGGGCTATTCCGGCCGAAATGCTCGGAAAAGTTGCCCAAAATTGGACTTTCCGAATGGACCACCTAAGACGCAGCCGCGGTCAACATTTAAAATGAAATTATCTTCAAAAAGTAAATGTCATGAACCAATCTAACGTTTCAAATAAAGAACCGATGAGATTTTGCAAATTTTATGCGTTTTTTTTAAAAAAGTTATCAAGCTTCTTAAAAAATCACCCGATATGATTTTGGATACATACTATGTTCCCACAGTTTTTGATACCGGTTTTATACGATTTGCTCTCGTTTATTATACCCTGAACAGGGTATATTAAGTTTGTCACGAAGTTTGTAACACCCAGAAGGAACGGTCGGAGACCCTATGAAGTATATATATAAACGATCACTATGTCGATCAGTATGTCGAGCTGAGTCGATTTCTAAAGTGTTCAGCTGTCATGTAGGTCTGTTTGTCTTTGTCCGTCTCTTTTTTAAATTGTTTGCACTTCTTCATGACGTGCTCGTTCTTCATAGAGCTTCATTTTTAAGAACTAGTCCCTCATTTTAAGATATCGTTTGGAAATTTTGCAAACGTTCATTTGACTCTTCAAGAAGATTTGTTCATTTTTGTCAGTCTTCTCCGCCGATATCGGACCACTATAGCATATAGCTGCCATAAAAACTGAATGATTGGAAACAAGGGCTTGTATGGAAAGCTTCCGCATTTGAAGTGGTATCTTCACGAAATTTGGCATGGATTACTGCTTAAGTAACAATATAATCTCCAAAAAAATTGTTCAGAATGAATTACTATAGCATATATGTAGCTTCCATACAAACTAAACACATAGATACTAAGAGAAATGCACCTGTGAAGGGTATTTAGCTTCGGTGCAACCGAAGTTAACGTTTTTTCCTGTTTTTAAATATTTATTTCCATTTTACATTACAAAAATAAGAATACATGATACCAAATAACAGATTTATTTATCATGTAAGCTTTGCTTTGAAAAAATAAGAATACCTTTATGTAAACAGGGAGAGAAATGTCGAAAACTTGTGTTATATTAGTTCAACATAATGTCTTTTTAAGGACCAGCAGTAATTTTCCCTAATATGACAGTCTCATCAGCGTTAATACTATTCTTAAATCACTCTTACCTGTAAATCATGGTTGAAACGCTCTATCTGTTCATAACTATAATTTCGAAAATTAACGGAAACTTATCCAGGAGATTGCAGAGATAGCCTTTCTTAATAATCATTATTTGCTCTTAGAGTCTTTTTTTCAACGATTTATTCTCCAGAACACTAATAACTTTGATAAATCTGTATCTTTCAGTAATTGCTATACCACCTTTCCACTTTTCAACTTTGCCATACAAAGTTTCGAAAATGTTCCACAAAAGTCACTTAAACAATATTCTCAATGTCCAATGCTTTGAAAAATGTCTGTATTATGCCTAACTTGATCACGTATCACATATCCATTTGAATGATGTTATATGCAGAACGTAATGTATCGATTGTACTTCACATTAAATAAAAAAAAATTGAATTGTCTTAACAATTGGGGTGGCCGAGGATTAAGAGAAGTTTATGGAAAATTGTATTAAGCATTGGCATGCTGGTAAAAAAAAAGAAGACTTTAGAGAATCTTTTTGACTTTATCTATTAAACCCTTAAACTTTAGGGAGTTATAGAATTAACATACCAATGACTTGCACAGAAATCTACAATTTGTAGATTTACTTATGTAAATATGTACTAAGTAAGCCCTTTGACTGACCCAAAAAGTGACAACATATTCATTAAAAGTACCGCTAAATAAATATTAAATGGCTTTGTTTTATCTTAATAATTATTTATATAAAATAATTAAAGAAGCCGCTACTTAAATAATCACCTATTGTACATAGTCTTCGTTTAGATAGATTATGAAGCAGATCTGCAAATATTTAAGTATATATGAACACATCATAAAATCTTTTGTTAAATTACGCCGATTTTACGATTTGTCTGCTTAAGCAACTGTTTACTTAGTGAATTACTTATTATGACTTCAGCAAACAAACTCCTGCGCCACTTACACACACAACCGCCGCCGAAAAGCAGTTACAGTTGCGCATTTTACGCTTTGAAGCCAGTACCTTTACAAAATGCGTGCAGTGGAGATTTGATGCACAAGCACATATTCTTATTTTTGAATATCTACATATTCATATATAGTACATTATATATGTATGTATATACATATGTCTATGTATATGTACATACATATGTACATAAGTATCCTCTTATCACCCACCATATTTGCTTTGTCACCACCGCATCTTGTCATCAGCAGCCGCCAGTTAGTTGGTGCCACCAGCGGACATTTTGTATGCACAACTGTTGCATGTTGCATATCTAGCTACTTACTACATTTTGAGTGCACACATGCGCGTAAAACTTCAAAGCCCTATATAGTTAATTAATTTAGCCTGCGTAGTAAACACCATAAAAAATGCCGCGCCAGTTCCATTTCATTTATGTATATGTAAGTTTAAATATACATAAGTATATGCATATGTATGTATGTATATATTTACATAAGAATATCGCTAAGTCTTAGCAGCGGCATTTTCCAAGCATTTGCCGACCGCTTATTAGCCCAAGTTGACTTTTGCATCAAAACGTCTCAGGTACCGTTGCAACAGCCGTGTCTAGAAGTGTAACATGCCAAGCATCGCTTACGCACACTGCACATATGTATGTGTGAGTGTGTGTACGTATATTTGTATGTAAATACACTTGTGTGAAAATTCCTAGCCAGCTACGGCGTTTACTTGTTGATTTTAGCTGGTGGCTCGCTGTCGGCACCCACGTTTTCAAAAAAGTATCTGAGGAAGCAGCTGCCGCTACTTGAAATGCACCAAGGCCTTCACAAGCTGGCACTGATTTGCTTATTGGTGCATGGCAAATATTTACTACTGTTCTTATTACTAGTATTTCGTGATGTTGGTTTTATTAAGGCGGCGCTTTTGAATATTCATTTCACTTTATGACGAAATGTTGCGTGGAATTCCGAAAAAATTTTTGTTTATTCTAACTAAGTGTTCATTAAGTAATTACATGTAATTAAATTATCAGAATTAGTGCGGTTTGATGGCAACTTAATTTACCATCACTGTTGAAAGATCGTTCGAGAATAGAAAATATTTTCATATTAAGAGAGAAATAATTTCGTATTAAGTTTAAAATAATGTTTTTGAAATTGATAAATAAGTAAAATATCTTATTAAAATATAATATTTGTGTGCAAATATATAATAATTCACCTATTTAACTTTTTGTTGTAACAAACGTAGGATTTTTCTAAAGTTTTAAGCTGCCTAGGAACAAATAACAGATTTCACGGAACTTTTTTCATCTCAGGAGTTTGGCATTCCTCACCAAATGGAGATCGATAAGAAAAATAAAGTCAAACAAGAAAAAACATTAAATTTGGCTCCAACGAAGTTATAGTTGTAATATTAAAAAATCAGGCAAGTGTTGGAGAGATGGCAAGAGAGCCTGACATTCCTCCCTAGTTCGTTCGAATGTTTTTGGTGGATTTTTTTTTTTTCAAAAAGTATACCGTAAACTATTTCGACATGCTTGATCATGCGAATTCCGATCCCACATTCATGGAGAGCATTATAACTGCCGATGTGACATGAATTTATGAGTTTGACATGCAAACAAGTCAACAAACATCGGAAAGGAGGAAAAAAACCAGCCGAAACCAGAAACAGAAACACGGCAAAATTTTACACCACCATCGATCAACCACCGCATTCACCAGATTTTGCTCCGTGTGGTTTTTTCTTGGTAGCCAAAATAAATTGCCGCCCCGCGAACCCATTTTCAGTCGATGGAAGAGATAAAACAAAATTCGGTGAAGGAGCTGAAAGCCGTCAAAAAACTGCTTATGAAAAGTGTTTTGATGATTGGAAAAATCGTTGGTATACATCTGGTGGGGATTACTTTGAAGGCGACATAATAAATATTGATGAATAACTAAATATTTTGAGTTTTATTTACAATTTCTGCGTATTGTTTTGTCACATGTATGTATGTATATGATGACATCTGCATTTTACACACTCTATGGCAAACTTGATACAACCTGTTCAGGTATAAACACTTTTTTAAACATTTAAATTGTCTTCCCTGGCGATTGCGTTTACGATACTCTGGAAGATATTCACGCTCTTACATAACATAGTATTTCCCTAATCAAAGCTATAACCAATTGCTTATACAAGGTGACGCAAAAATAACCTTCCGATGTTTTTTGGCTGTAATTTAAAAAAAAAAATGAAACACTGTGTGGATTATTTTTATTTGGTCTTTTAAATTTTTTTACATCAAGTCGAGAATTTGATATCACAGTTGATTGTCATTTGAGCCCTTTTTATGGCATTTTCCATCACTTTGGCCAGAACTTCCGGCGATAGGTCCTCACATTCTTGACGGATATTGTCTTTAAGATCTGCAAGAGTCTAAGGCTTGTTGACATATACCCGCAACTACAAAAAGAAGTCTGGAACGGTAAAATCAGGCGATTTCGCTGGCCAGTGAAAATCGCTAAAAGGGGAGATTAGGCGCCCGGGAAATGCATCCTTCAGCATATCGGTTGTGGCCCGTGCAGTGTGTGGCGTTGCACCGTCCTGTTGAAACCACATGCTTTCCAATCCCAATTCATCAAGTTTCGGTAAAAAGAACTCGTTGATCATTGCTCTGCAGCGCTCACCACTCACAGTAACCGTTTTGCCCGCAACGTCTTCGAAGAAAAAAGGTCCGATGCCTCCTCCAGCGAAAACAGCACAGCATACAGTGACTTTGAGCGGGTGTAACGGCTCTTCATGGGTTACGCGCGGATTTTCAGTGCCCCAGAAGCGTAAATTTTGCTTATTTACGTACCCACTAAGATGGAAATGGGCCTCATCACTCATGATTATTTTTGATGAAAAATCATCTTCCTTTTGGTGGTGATTAAGGATAGTTTGAGCGTATGTTAGACGCGGTTGGCGGTCAACAGCTAACAGCTTATGTACCGTCTAGACTTTGTATGGAAAAATCTTCAAATCTTGTACCAAAATTCGCTGTAAACAACGTTGACTGATACCCATTTGCGTGGCACGTCGTCTGGTCGATGTCGACGGCGCTTCCGTGACATCCTTGGCAACAGCAGCAATTTTCTCTGCAGAACGGCTACTCCGGTGTCTGCCACGCCTGGCAGCATCTCTTGTTGTGCCAGTCTTTTCGAGGCGAGCGGCTAAACGTCGCAGTGTTTCACTAGTAGGCGTCGGACGGCCAGGAAATCTGCGACGAAATTAACGTTGTGCCAAAGTCACCGACCGATTACTCGTCAAATAAATAGTCACCAATAACACGCGTTATTTATAGCATCTTATGATAGGAGGATTACTTTTGCGCCACCCTGTAGTACATAAAAAATGTCAACGATATCTGGATATACCGAAAATATCTCTTCTGACCCATTATATTCGCGGCAATGCCAATATTTCACCTCAGACGATAGACCGAATCAAGTCCTTTCAGAACCCAAACCTTTATGGTCAATTTAACTGATTTATATAATTTCTGAGGAAGGAATAATAAGGAACTCTGCTTACTTTGTTAGGCTTTTTTTCAGCAGCTTCGAAGGGAACCAAAGGATATATCGAAAAGTTATAGTCCTTTAAAGATGCTAGAGAAGAATGAAACTCCTTTTCCTTCTATACCGAAAGTACCTGTTTTCGAAGTATTTGAGGTATCATAATGAAATTAAATAAAAAAAAAATTACTAACAAATATTTATATAATCTAAAAGCTAAACTTCACTCAAATCGCTGGCTCGAAAAGGGTTTTAGACCAAGAGTTTATTAATCAAAGTTGTTCAGAATGGTACGTAGACTAAAGCTATGAGCTTGAAATAATGATGCATAAAGGATGTGCACACTATACGTCAAGAGCTGCAGATGATATATGGTACTCTATATGTTCTTGGATTAGTGATAGAAAACCCAGTCCACAATATAAATAATTTACTATAATAAGTGCTATATGCTATAGTAGTCCGATAGGCGGTTTCGAGTAACGCTTTGGTGAGAAAAGGGCGTCAACGAAATTTCCGTGCAAGGTTAAATCGACTCAGCATCGTCTCACTGATCAATATACTCTGTAGAGTCGCCGACGTTTCCTTTTGGGTGCTTCAAACTTAATATCCTGTCATAAAACTCCACGTTTTTTTTTCAATCAATTGGCAAGGTTATAATGCTCTTTAATAAAAGATGATCCATTTCGAGATTCCCTACTTTTTTGAAGGAAAACCACAGAAACTTCAAATTTAATGGGATTGTATTATTTGAAATAACATGATTTGGTATTTAATTCATGAAGATTATTATCTTTCAATAGTCCATCCGTTGAGTCGCATTTTCGATGACTCGTTCGAGCATTTCGACTGGTAACTGACGAATGACACGCGTAATATTTAGCTCCAAGACCTGAATCCAAGCGGGATTGTCTGCATAGACTTTTTTACATATCCTCACAGGAAAAGGTCTAACGGTGTGATATCGCATGATCTTGGTAGCCAATAGACCGACTAAAACGTTAAGTTATCTGCTCACCGAAGTGTTCTCTCAACAAATCCATTGATTGATACGATGTGTTATTTGCATACCCATTGAACCAAAATTGGGGCCATCGTTGAAGAAAATTTGGCTCGAAAACGGATCTTCTTGGAAGTTTTAAAGAGCCTTTTGGGCGCAGCGATGTCGCTTGAGAAGGTCGTGCGGTTTCAGTTCTTGCACAAGCTCTGTATCTGCGAATAGTA
Organism: Bactrocera tryoni; assembly: GCF_016617805.1. Lineage (NCBI taxonomy): Eukaryota > Metazoa > Arthropoda > Insecta > Diptera > Tephritidae > Bactrocera > Bactrocera tryoni. The sequence goes on along the minus strand of NC_052500.1, from coordinate 67,712,936 downwards.
TGCTCAGTAGGCAGGTTATGTTGTCCATAAGTTGAGCGAAAATAACATTGCAACTTGACACTACTCACGCGTAATCTGTCAAAAAAAGGCTACTGAATAAAGTATATTTATCTGGATCACCCGTTAGAACAAATGAAACAACGTTTTAGCTGGTAAAACAACAAACATTTCAGAAAATTGCTGAATAAATATTTAGCGAGGATTTTGTGTTGCTGCTTTGCATGCGTTTTAAGAATTTAGTCTTTATGTGCCGCTCGTTATTCTAGAATCTACCAATATTTAGTGTCTAACTTTTATTTATTCAGAAACATCTGTTTTTCCTTATTGTAAGTCTCTGTAAATGGTTTTCGAACTGTAGTGGTCATTAATCTTTGATTCAGAACAAAAGTATAATTATTTAGAACGTGACACTTCCATCGACAATGCTTTTGCGGTACATATTTGATTTTATTGCACGAATGTGCATTTAATTTGCCCCGAAAACTCTGTGCATACTCCATGCCGGATTGTAAGTAACTGTAAGCACTATAATAAATTATAACTTTTACCATTAATTTTAAACATTTGTCGTCCGTTTGTTTGATTTTCATATTGATTTGGCAATGCACCAAAGTGATTGACAGCCATCATCAATATGCCGGAGAGTGTCGTGTCCATTGAAGGGTGTCTCGCTGCTCTGGTTTAGCCCATTCTTTCGGCTAAGGGTGTGTGTCGAGCGCTGGTGATCCGCTTCGCAGCGATCGGCACACGCTGCTTGAACAACAACTCTGCAGCGCAATGTGTTTTTTTTTCTGTTATACACACGCACACGCATACATGCGCTCCCGGTGTGAGTACACTCGATAAATTGCAGAACAAAAGTTTGATAAATGGCTGCTAATTTCTGGTGTTGTATGTCAATTTATTAGTCTGTGCAAATATTGCATTTGGAAAAATAATTATGTTAACACTAAGCAAATAAATTCGTACAATTGCAAGATGCATACTCGTCTACGGAGATCCGTTAAATTCGGTGTTTGATTTTTGCAATTTTCCTCAGCTGGAAATGCTATTGTGTTGGAAGCGGGTGTACGCTGTTGCAAAGATGCACAGGAGGAGGATGCAAGAAAAGTGCAGTGATTAAGATATACATATTTATAGGCAAGTATATGTACAGAAGTACATTCACATATATAAAATTAGTCATAGAAAAATTAAAGAAATATCTAGAGAAAAAAAAAATTTTAAAAAACTTCGAACCTTCTTGGGTAATACTTATAAGAATCGAAGCAAACAATCGAACCCGCCATACATAGTAGCAAAGCTATTAACAACTAAGAAAGTATTAACAATCTTAAAATGTACATTTTAAGCGAAAAGCTTGAAAAATAGTAGTCTAATACCAGCTGATCAAATTTACCTCGGACTGTTTCATTTAACTGCGAATCGTTTAAAAATTGTTTTTGCTTGATAAATCTTATTTTATGTTCATGTGAAGTTTTACCTCCTTATGTGTGTCAATTAGTATGAATGTGATAGTTGTAAGAACCTCGAAAAAGTTAAAGAAACAGTGCTAGAAAATCGTGTTGGCATCAGAGAGATAGAAAAGAATCTGAACATTTCCATTGGCTACCATTCTGCAAAAATTACGTCGAATTGAGGTCATAAAAGAAATGCTTGACGGCATAGCTGAGGGCCAAACGTATCATTACTGGTGACGTGACGTATGTTTTTGAATATGTCGTCGAAACTATCCAACAATCTACCGATTGATGCTAAAGAAAAAAAGCCTAAACCTAAAAAACGGCATCAGAATCAAAACAAGGTGATATCCGTCGTTTTAATTAACCGTGAATTCTTTCCATTGGACCAAACCACCAATAAGGAATACTACTTGGCAATTTTAAGACGTCTAGGTGAAGGCAAAAAAGTCTAGGGGAACTTGAAGTAAGCGTTAACATACTTATATTGTTTCCAAATGAGCTTATTTCGAAAACAATTTGCAATAAAATACTTAAAAATGTTATTTCCTTTAGTCCATGGCAAGTTTTCAAAAATACATTACAAATTAGTAGTTGTTACGAAAATTGTCTCTTGTGGAGAAACAGCCTTCCATTTTCCGATGTTTCTTTGACTACGTATAAAGTATGAAAGCTAATATCTATAGAAAATTGGGTAAATCAAATACGAGCCGAAATATACTTATATACCTATCAACCCCTTGAATCATACTTAAAGCAACAGCATAACCAGTATTTGATTGTTTTAAATACATACGTATATATATGTATATATTGATCAAGAAAGTTTTGCCATGCGTTTGGTGGAATTGGCTGAGGATCATCTACTAGGAGCTACTCTCCGAAGTGCAAACTCTTAATTCTGACTCGTAAAGGTGGAGTGTTGGATGTGAATTTTCAGGACAACAGCATTCATAGTAGTTCGTTAGAAGTTTCCGAAACTTTGTTGTGAATTTCTTATAGATCCATTGGTTCCTTTTTCCAGCTTATGACGAATGATTTCCCTTATGAAAAGTTTTACTCAAGAGAAACTTGTGAAAATCAACTTTTTTTGGCAATAGGGACGGGAATGGTGTAACGTCTTCATGACAAGTACGTTGAACAAAATTGATTGTTAATATTCCGAAAGGGATTATATCCACTTGTATTTTTGAAAATAAATCTAAATTTCAAAGTAATCCGGTAAATAGTTTCGGAGTAATGAGCGTATTTGTAAAGACGTCTCCGACCGTTTGAAAGTAGGCGGAACCGTAACCCGGAGTAACCAAAACTTTTAATGCGTTTTTCTCGAAACGATGTTTTCAAAGTCGGTGAGGAATGTTTCTCCGAAATGGCTTGACCGATTGACTTGAAATTTCCGCAGGATCTTCTTAGATACTTTTGTTAGGTAATGATCGAAGGAATAAAGTTTCAGATAAAAATTTCGATTTTTTTAACACACTTTAAATTGTAAATTTTCGTGCAAAAAAAGATTATTTTTGTTGGGAAAAGGCTATTTTGTGTAAAACCCAAATTTTGACTATTTCTTCGATCATTACCAGTATTTATCTATCCTAAAAGTAATCCTTTTGGTTTTTTTATTTCAGATAATTTGGACCAGAGATATATTCCTCACCGCCAAACACCTTTTTGTGGAGGACTTCTACAGGAACGACGGAACCCAATATTTTTTTTAATAAAATATGACTTCTTAGAATACGTTAAATTCGCTAAAACACATTTTTTCGAACTCACAAGTGGATATAAATGGATATACCTCTATCACTCGTATGTAACTATACTAAGATTTGAGAAATAACTTGGTTTATTCAGACAGGTCTAACCAAACATCATAGAAATAGCAAATTCGCTACATTCGTGTTTCTTAAAAAGAAGCACATTAGGCGAGTTATTTAGAAGCAGAGACTGAAACCCATATCGTCATACCGACATACTGAAAATCAATGAGGTATACAATCGATAACTGACGTTGAAAAAGTCGCGCCGGACAAAAAGTTCTGCCGAAAGCTAAGCATCAACAAACCAATCAGACCATATTAATTGGCAGTCTGAAATCGGGTAGAAATTTTCAAAAATTGAAAAAGTAGTTGAAAGTTGCTATTCTTTTCGACAGCAAGAAAAGTAATTGACTGTATACAGTTGGAATAGTATTTTGTACCAATGGCCCGAAATATGAATAGATACATTGAGACTCTCCCGCACTGAACGTCATTAAAACGGTACCAGCTAGGAGCAGGGAAGAATTGAAGCTTTCACTTTATTGTCAAGGGCAAATGGAAGAATACTTGTCTTCAATTTCGAAAAATCTCAGTAGGTCTGCATCGTCGCTTGGGACCAAATTCGGAGGAATATAATAAAGAGGAGCTTTCCATGTAAGGGCTTGATTGTGATTTGGTTTGTAGTTTTTATGGAGATTTTGGAGTTTGTTAAAAAAGGTTTTATACAAAAACTTAATTTTGTTTCGGTATATACGACAGGTATTTGCTATAGTGGTTCGATATTGACGCTTCTGACAAATTACCAGCTTCTTGGTTAGAACTAGACCTTTTCGAAATTACAGGTAAATATCTCAAAATTGAGCGACTAAATATCATGATCATTTATTTATATATACATATATGTTTTTTGCAAGGTCCCCGACGTTTCCTTCTTTTTCCTATTCCTCTTAAAAACTTCTCCTAGCAAACAACAAATTCACTCATCCTTCCAGCTGTACACGTGGTTACGGTAAATATAAACATATACATACATACACAATGTAAATGTATACATACATATGTATATACACACATAGATCTGCATCTACTGCTCGTATGTGTCTCAAGTTTCTCGTATTTACCAATAAATGGAAGACGGCAAACATTTCCAGTTGCAACACAAGCTACTAATATCCTTGTTAGGATTATTAAATATTATTTATGGATTTGTTTAATTTGTATTTAGTACTGTGCCAAGGCTGGCTATAAGACATCTGTGCAAGCCAAACAAACTCGACTACAAACAAACAGGCATATTAAGAAAACTTAATATTTGAATAAGTAAACTAGACACACATATACAGTCACACATAAGTAGCGTTAGTTAACGCAGTTGCAAGCTTAGTTCCTCAACAATACAGGAACAGGATGATGCTGCCGCACCCACCACATGTGAGCAGTATCAACAGCCGACCAATGCAAATGTTGGTAGCATATGTAGCAACCGGTGGATACAGTTTGAGGCGGAAGCCTTACGAGTACTTCTTTGGCAAAACCGCAATTTAGTGAGAGAACGCGGAGAAGTTGCTGTTTGCGTAAGAAAATAGTTGCTTAGGCAAGTAAGTCTATTCCGGAATGTGGTCATATGTTGAAATATGTATGTATGTGCTTATATTTGTGAGTAAGAATTCATCGCGCATGTTAACTGTAAGTATTTAGAAAACAAATGAATGAAATATGCGCTTTTCTAAAGCGAAAATTAGTTGAAAGAGTTAAAGGAGGTAAAGAATTCGGTCAACTATTCATTTTTTTTCAGTCCTTCCTTCCTTGGAAATAACCTAAAAAAAACAAAAATCCCTGAAAATTTGAGCCCTTAATATTAACATTAAGGACGTGACCAAGGCATGTAACAATTTTCCATTGAAAATACACGACAATCGTGATTTTTTATCTTTAAATTACTATGGCTCAGAGGCATTTTATAGCATGGCTTTGACTTTAGACACATATTCCTCAGAATTGAACACTTTACAAGAGTGCCCATTGCGACAAAGTCGAAACACACACCGGCGAGGTAGTATGGGGCTCTAAACCTGATTTTCTCCACGAAACTCGCGATTTGTTTGTATATAGCTCGTAAATGACAAGAGCTATAGGAAAAATGTACAAGCCAAACTTGTAGGAAATTTTATTTGCTATAAACAGGTCCAAGGTCAAAATCGCTATCATTAATACTTCTCGAGATATTCGGCTTTTTAAGTAAGGCTTTATAGAAACGTATGTAATAAAAAAATCCATACATGTACGATATAACAAGCGTCGAAATAATTAAAATTTACTACCGAAATTCGTAGTCAGTGGTCAGTGGTCATAATCGTCCTGTCAGATCAACAATTAAGTGTCAATTGGAAAAGTTTTAATCCACAGGCACAGTACAAAATATTCCCGTGGCAGTGAGACAAAGAAGTGTCCGTAGTGTCGATAATATTGCTGCCGCCAGCGCATCAATTGAGGAACACCAAAATCAATTCCTCACACGTCGTTGTCAAGCGTTGGACATCTCCGTAACGTCGTTGTGGCGAATTTTGAGAAAAAATCTTGGCCTACATCCTTACAAGATCAAATTGACGCAAGATATGAAGCCGCTTGACCACCAGAATAGTCATATCTTCGTGAATTGGGCTGAGCAAAACTTGATTGAAATGATCCGGAGAAATCATTTTCAACGGTGAAGCTTATTTCTGACTGAATGGCTTTGTCAATGAGCAAAATATGCGTTATTGCTCAGGTCCATTAGTCACCATTACATCCCGAAAAAATAACGGTTTGGTGCGGTTTATGGGCCAGCAGCGTCATTGCGCCGTACTTCTTCCGTGATGATCAAGATCGGTACGTTACTGTGGATGGGAATCGCCACTGTTCAATGATAACCGAATATTTTTGGCCCGAATTTGATGATATGGACATGGACAATATGTGGTTCTAATAGAATGTCGGCACAAGCCACACAGCGAATGTTACAATCGATTTATTGAAAACCAAGTTTGGTGAACGTGTTATCTCCCGAAATTGCCCAGTCAATTGGTCGCCTCGGTCTTGCAACTCGACGCCGTTAAATTGTTTCCTGTAGGGCTACGTCAAGTCTATAATCTATGGCAACAAGCCAGCGACGATTGATAAACTTCGTACGAATATCGAACATGAAATTCGGCCGATTTCAGCGTTCAGCGTCTGGACTTCTACAAGCGTGCGCGTGGTGGCCATGTAAAAGAAATCGAGTTCCATACATAATGGCATCGAATGTTCTTTCACAGGAGTAAAGAATTTAATTGATATCTCAAACCGTTTTTTGTAGCGCTCTTAATGAAAACCCCAGTATACTCGTAAGACCTAAAAAAATTCATTATTTTTTCACTACATGAATTTAGTGATCAGTATCTCGTATTGTTTAACGGCTAATGGGTTATGCTAAATGAAGTTACAAAGAAAAGATTTCCCACTAAAAACACTTCCAGACAGTTTTGTGATTGCTTGACACAATTTTGTTTGAGTATGCTGCAAAGATAGTCACCAAAAAAGAGAAATATATTTTGCCATATTTTGAAATTTTTCTTTGATATAGGTGTAAGTAAAAGGTTACTGATGATGGGGTCACTATGAAAGCGTCAGGCGATAACGGCTTTGGTCGAATCACGATGAGCCGCCGCTAACGTTGTCCAAGCTGGGATTGACGTTAGGAAGGTTTTGCTAAGATTTTTATAGGATTTTCAGGGTATCATCTACTATGAACTGATTCTCAGCGGTGGGTGAAACTCTTACACAATAACAGTCTGAAGATCGACTGGAACTCACTTTGAAAAATTCGGCTCAAAAAAAGCTTGTGAAAATCAACAGTGCCAGTTTTTGACCAATAGGAATAAGCATTTCTAAGATAGTGGCATTATGAAAATTTAGCACATTTAATCTAAATTCTTAGCATACTAAATAAAACCTGATTTTTCGGCAACCAGGATTTCAACATACTACATACTATCGGGTGATTTTTTAAGAGCTTGATAACTTTTTTTTAAAAAAAACGCATAAAATTTGCAAAATCTCATCGGTTCTTTATTTGAAACGTTAGAATGGTTCATGACATTTACTTTTTGAAGATAATTTCATTTAAATGTTGACCGCGGCTGCGTCTTAGGTGGTCCATTCGGAAAGTCCAATTTTGGGCAACTTTTTCGAGCATTGTTCTCCGAAGTTTTCCCTCAAAATGGCCATAGAATCGCGAGCTGTGTGGCATGTAGCGCCATCTTGTTGAAACCACATGTCAACCAAGTTCAGATCTTCCATTTTTGGCAACAAAAAGTTTGAATTTCTTGATTGGACTTTCCGAATGGACCACCTAAGACGCAGCCGCGGTCAACATTTAAATGAAATTATCTTCAAAAAGTAAATGTCATGAACCAATCTAACGTTTCAAATAAAGAACCGATGAGATTTTGGCAACCGCAGGGGTATTATGCGTTTTTTTTAAAAAGTTATCAAGCTCTTAAAAAAATCAATTAATGCAATTACTTGTTCACCTTTTCTTAACTATCGCCTTTTGGATATTTTTATGCTTGGATATTAAAATAACCAATAAATATTGAAGCTGATGTTTGATCGATGTTACTTTTATAAGAAGATGCTCATACCACTGCATAAATTCTTAACTTCAGATAAGGCGACATCTGAACACCCTAAGTCATAACCAATGAAGAGGAAACCGATAGTTGTTATTTAATACCGAAATGCGGAATGAGCCGACCATGTATCAGTCCGACGTGAAGTTACATTGCAACTGAGTGTCGAACCCAAAGTACGGCAGAGGTTTTAGAGGCTAGATGTTTTAGATGTTAGATCTCAAACACTACCATGATGGTTACAGTGTTCATTCCACTGGGATTGGCGAAAGTCGCTGGAAAAGAGGCGCAGTGAGCCTTTTCACGCATAGGTCAAAGTTAGGAGAGAGAGTTTTCTTTGAGGAACTCCCCGTCAATCTTAACTTTAGGCTATCGGACCACTGTGGTGATTCTATTAAGATGACGGTATATGTACTGCTACGAAGGGCAGCCTCTTTCAGGGAGTTGACCGTTCACTCCGACAACAGAGTGGCAATACTGGCGCTTAACTCGCTAAATGTGTGCTCAAAGCTAGTATATATTTTTACTAGTAATAGGATTCAGCTACCTCATCATTCGCTTGGGTGCCTGGTCTTAGCGGAATCGCTGCAACTGAAAAGCAGTCGAGCTTTATTTCAAGAAAGGGCACACTCGCCCGCTTATATCGGAATGGGCCCGAGTTGAATTTCCATTGGCATCTTGCATTCTAACACTGAACCGTTGACGACCGGCGACAGTAATATCTTCTTTGCCAAGCGTAGAACGTAAGAGATCTTCTGAATTATTTGTCCTTAGAAAAGTTCATCTTGTCACGAAGGAAGTTCTTACTGGACATTGTCAAATAAGCGTTCATGCGGTAAGGTTAAAAATCTTGACAGACGCAAGTTGTCGTAGTTGTACTAGAATTGTGAGGTGGAAACATGACTACAATATTGAGGCTGAAACATCTCGGTAGTCTGACCTTTTCAATTCGTAATGGTCTTATGATCTATTACATAGGGGTTTTTAAGTAACACAATGAACCGGCGTTCTAGGCTGTCCAAGTGAGATCCATGAACCCAAGAAATGAAACCACTGGACTACCGTAAACGTCGTGAATTTGATGATTTTGATTTGAAACAACTTGTAAACAATTTGTTTAAGTAAATCATATTCTCTGATGAGGCTAACTTTCATCTAAATTGTGCGATAAATAAACAAGACTGTCGATTGTGTTGCGAAGGCAGCCCACAAATTATGCATGAACAACCATTACATTAACCTTAATTGTAAATTTGGTGTGGTTTTAGGTCTGGTGGAATAATCGGTCGGTACTTCTTTTGAAATGAAGCTGGTGTCACCGTTACTGTCAATGGAGTGCGGTATATATCGATGATAAATAACTTTTTATGCCCGCAATTTCAAAAAGTTGATCTTGTCTATATCTGGTTCCAACAAGACGGAGCTAGGTCCCACACAGCATGTGCAACAATCGAATTATTGCGAGAAAAGTTTGGAGATTCGATTTTTTCAAGAAATTGTGACAATGAATGACCGCCAAGAAGCTGTGATTTAACATCATTAGACTACTTCTTATGAGATTATTTGAAGTGATTGGTCTTTAGCAATTTAACAGATTATCTTCAAGCCTTAGATGTCAATATTGAACGAGCTATTTATGACATACGACTTGATTTAGAGGGAAAATTGGGTAAATCGAATTCGTTTCTGCAAAAAAAGCCGTAGAGGCCATTTGTTTGATGTTATATTCAGAACTTAATTGTATCGATTATACTTCACATTAAATAAAAAATATTTGAATTTCATTAACAATTCGTTTTTTTTTAAGAAGTCATATCACTCTAGTTGGAAAATGCTATATTTACTTCCGTTGTAGACAGTCACATAATTTCAACTCAACATTAGTTTCGAGTAATTTCGAGTCTAGAAATAAATAAATATCTCAATTAGTATATATTTGAATGTGCGACAGGACATTTGCTATGGTTTTTCCGAAATTTCTGTTTTTTTTTCTCTTTTCCTTTCTTTACATTTCATTCAGTATTTCCATTTCATCAATACCTTACTTACACAAACACACACACATAGTAACATAGTTACATATGGATATGCATAGAAACGCATAAATATTTGCATATTTTTACAATGCACTTTGACAATTGTTTTTCTCGGTTGTTAATAAAAATTTATGATTATTGTTTGCACATTTTTTATACTGTCAAAATTACAACAAAAACGGAGAGTGGTTGCACTGCAATATATTCGACAAAACTTTTTCTGAGTTGGTTGCCCCAACCACTCAGCCACCATGTCCATTTGAATACTTACGAACTGATGGAACAGTGCCCACACAAACACACATACATATACAATTGCACATAGTAGGCGCCATATCATATTTGTTTGAGCCATCCCTTTCAATGAATGAATGTTGTTGCTTTTCCGCATGTTGCCATTGTCATGCATATCATGAATTTATGCTTTTACATACCCACACGCTCGCATACATACAGGCTCGAGGGTTTGAGACAACGAACCCGCCATGCGTAGGTGGCTATGTTTGTTGGCGTCCAATTGTCAAGCAATAAATCGATCTGTCGAATGTAGTAAATTGTCACGCGTATTTGTTACCAATTGCTTTCATGGCCGCCCTCACGTAACGGTATTGCATTGTGTTGACTGCACTTCGGAAAAAAGTGCATGCTCACATAATGCATCTCTGCCGAAACAAAAAACGCGAAAAAATCAGAAACAAAAACAAACACCCACAATTCGACCTATGTTTACTGCAGTACCCATACATTCATATACGAATACTGCCGATTTTCATTTGCTTATGTGAGGGGTGGAGTTTGTACATAACGGGAGGGACTATCAAAAGTTCACTGACTGGGTTTTGAATGCAAAATATTCATATTTACAATTTTTCTAAAATCTTTATTAATTTTAAGGTTTCATTTAGCATACTTAGAAGGTTACGATTTAGGTCAAATATCCACCCTTCGGTTAAATATTTCCATTTTGAGAGTATTTTCAAAAAAATAAATAATTTTTTTCATAGAACCCTCATTCTTAATGACAAAAACCGAGACAGTCAATATTCACACCCTTCTCTAGAGTCGAATTTTTCACTAACAAAATTATTTTCCATATACGGGAAGAGGTAGTAATCGCTTAGTAGCAAGCTGGGCCTATAAGGTAGATGAATAAAAACTTCTTACCAAGCTCTCTGAAATTCTGACGAGACACTACCGATATGTGGACCTATTGGCCAAATTTGGTGCCTACTGTGCGTTTCAGTTTTGGCGTTTCTTTCAGACGGTCTAGTTGTTGATAGTATAGGTTTGAGTTAGGAGTTTGGTCATAGAGGACTCCTTTCAACTCCACTAAACACATAGCAAACCCTTCCTGACAGTAAATTCTAGCTTGGTCACTCTTTGAGCCGGCTTTGATTCGACCATGACGGTTTCAGTTTGCAGTTGTCGTAAGTCACACACTTTTTATCACCTGTAATCATCAACTTCAAATCGAGCTTCGTTTAGTACTCGTATCATGCCTTTTTTATATGGTCCCAAAAGCTTTTTTACAATGTTTATTACCTGCGTAATCAAAACCGTGCTTACATCACGGCCGTACTCGACGATTTCTTCATTTTGCCAGCAAAATTACGGAAACGAAATCGGCGAAACTAATTCTATTGTTGTCTGTTACGGTATCAAGACCATAAATTGAAAAGTCCACAGCCTGTGCCATAGTTGCCGCTATTAGAAGTAAAACTATATGATTTTTAGTTAGCCCTAATCTTCAAAATGGGTGTGTGTAAATGGGTAAAAATTAATTTGCGTTTTGAAGGGAAAAAATACAGTTCGTTGATGATGAGCTTTTGGACACTGCCCCAAGAATATCAATCACCTTTGGTGTGCTAAGTATAGACGAGGTGAAATGAGCACCATAGACGGAGAACGCAGAGATTGTTACCGGCGAAACCATTAAAAAGTCCACTAAAGAATTTTGGATGGACGTAAAGTAACGTTTTTTATGATAGCAGGTGCTCTAAAAGTAACAAATGAATGTGTACTTTATATCCTTCACGAGAATTTTGGTGTGAGAAAACTCTGCGCAAAGTGGGTGCCGAGCGAGTTCACGTTTGACGTAAAACTACCAATAATTGTTGATTCGGAGCAGTGTTTGGCAACGTTCAATTGTTATAAACCTGATTTTTTCGATATCTGACAATGGATGGAACATGACTTCATCATTTCACTTCGAAGTCCAATCGATAGCTTTCCGAGTACACTGCACAAAATGAACCCGCTCCAAAGCGTGGAAGCGTGGCCGGCTGGCAAGGTTATGAAAACTGTATTTTGGAATGCGCATGAAATAATTTTTATTGACTATCTTGAAAATGGAAGACCATTAATATCGACTATTACATAGCATTACTGCATCTTTGAGAGACAAAATCTCCGAAAAGCGGTCGCATTTTGAAGAAAAAGAAAGTGTTATGCCACAAGTCAGTAAAAACAATGACAAATATCTATGTATGAATGGGTTTCCAAATTGCTTCTACATCCACCGTATTCTCCAGATTTGGCTCCCGGCAACTTTTTCTTGTCCACAGATCTTAAAAGATTGCTCAGCCTGAGAGGAAATTTTCATCGAATGCGTAGGTTATAGCCGAAAAGTGAGTCTTCTTTGGAGCAAAGGAGAAGTGGTTCCACAAAAATGGTATCGAAAAGGTGAAGGGTCGCTATTATCAGTGTATCATGAAAGCAACTATGTTGAATAAAAAAATGAATTTTTCCCCAAAAACCTTTTTTGGATATGGTTAGTCTGATATATCTGAATTTGCAGCCGCCTGACTTATGGTTCTCATTTCGCCCGTATCGATAAAGAACTGTAAACTACTGTAAACTGTGATGGCGCTTTTTCTTTTTGCTGTTGTCTATCTCTGAACTCTTAGCTGAATCACCGTTGCCTTCTTACGTTCTAGCGCAAGTCGATGGCCACCTTATTTGCGACTACGAGATCCTTCTGGTATTATCAAGTAGAAGGTCCACTGAACTTCGCCCTCTTAAAAAAGGTTAATTTTCCGCAACGGTCGGAATTCTTAGTAAACATTGTTTAATAGCCATTCCGGCTTTAAGTAAAACTTATCGGACGCAAATTGTCAAAACTGTATGGAGAAAGTGTTGAGATAGAAACATCACCACTTTCTCCTTCCTTATCTAGCATATTCAAGACTGAGGTGGAAACTGAAACCAAACAGAAACCATCAATGGCGATGGTATCGCCTTCAATTGATGCGATTGAGCAGAGTGACTAGGCGAGAAAATGGTCTCAAAGTACCAACAGATTGTGAAGAAAAATTATCCTGCTACATGACGTCCCTCGGCCTGACATTGCCAGATCCGTTAAAACTTACCTGGGAAACGCGTTTATGGGAGGTCCCATCCGCCAGATATAGCATTGTCCGATTATTATTTGTTCCATTCGGTGGCAGTTGGTTTGGCCTTGAAATATTTAGTTCCACTCACAAGACGGTCTCGAGAAATTACTTGATTCATGGATAGCGTCACAAGATGAACAGTTTTACACTAATGGTATTAGGGCTTTGCACAGAAAGATGGGGAAAAGTTATAACTAGCGATGGTCAATACTTCGAATAAGTATTAAAATTGCATTTTCATTATAACAGTGACAACACAGTTTGCACACCTGAACAATATCTATTTTTAAATGATTACAATTCTGCAGCTTAAACAAAGCTTAGAGCCCTGCTTCTTGTAAAATGCCGTCAATTTTTCATTGTTTTGCAATACGCAATGAAAACTCTGTTTCTAGTCGAACTATAGTTAGTTCCCCCTTTTTCAAAACACATAACAAAATCAATGATGGCAACGCAGAAAGAAAAGGATGTGCCCTCACTTTTTACAGTTTTTTTTTACTTTCAACAATTTTGAACCCCGTCTTTGGCTACATGAAAAAAGGATAGGGTAAGCAAACTGCAATAGGCTTCCACAAAACTGCAAGCGACCTCTTCGTTTGTTATATTTGAACATGCATAAGGTGTATTTTATGGGCCACAAAGATGATTATTATACCATGAACAGGGCATATTAAATTTGTGACGAAGTTTGTAACACACAGAAGGAAAGGTTAGAGACCCCCTAAAATGTTTATATTCATAAATGATCAGCTTGACGATCTTGGTCGATTTAGGAAATCACTCAGAAATTTTGCACACTTCTTTTTCTCTTCAAGAAGCTGCCCCTTTGTTGGAACCGCCGACCTCCGATATCGGGCTATTATAGAATATATGTACATATGTAGCTGTCATACAAACTTAACAATCAAATTTGAATTATTGTATTTCAAAAGATATTTTCACAAAATTCGGCAGGAAGTATTGCTCCAAGTAACGGAAAATTTTCTACATCGGAGCACTATAGCATATAGAAGTCATGCAAAGTGATCGCTCAAAATACAATCTTTATATGGAAAACTTTTGTATTTGACGAGATATCTGCACGAAATTTAGCAAGAGCTATTTTTTAAAGCAACTGTACAGTTTTCGAAAAAATTGTTCAGATCGGATCACTATAGCATATAGCTGCCTTACAAACCAATTGACCAAAATCCAGTCTTTACATGGAAATCTCTTGTATTTGATGAGAAATCTGTACGAAATTTAGCACAGATTATTATCCAAGGCAATTGTTTAATCTCCAAACAAATTGTTAAGATCGGTGTACTATATCATATAGCTGTCATACAATCTGAGCGAACAAAATCAAGTCCTTGTATGGACAACTTTTGTATTTGAAAAGATATTTTCACAAAATTTTGCTGTGATTATTTTCCAAACCAACGGTACAATTTACGAAAAAATTCTTCAAATCGAACTACTATAGCACATAGCAGTCATACTAACTGAACGATTAAAATCAAGTCCTTGTATGGGCAACTTTTTTATTTAAGAAAATATCTTCACGAAATTTGGCTTGATTTATTTTCCAAGACAACGGTATAATTTTCGATAAAATTATTCAGATCGGACAACTATAACATATAGCTATCATACAAACTGAATGAGGAAAATCAAGTCCTTGTATGAAAATCTTTTGTATTTGATGAGATATCCTCACGAAATTTTGTATGGACTTTTTTCTAAGACAACGGTACAGTTTTTGTAGATTTTGTTCAGTTCAGGCCACTATAGCATATAGTTGTCATACAAACTGAACGATGAAAAACAGGATAAAGATCTTTTTATAGCCATTTGTGCTATATAAAATTCACTTGTGTAGGGTATTATAGCTGCTGTACAGCCGAAGTTACCGTTTTATTTTTATTTTCTGCCTATTGATGCATTTCATTGCAGAAAAGTGATATACAAAGAGTGTGGGTAAATATGATTGTGAATGTATGTGTATGTGTGTTTATATGTGCATGTTTGTCTATAGGTACGCATCTAATATTCCACACCACACAGCCAGTGGAACCTTAGCCTATCCATCAAACGCATAAATCAGAGGAAGCCATCGAAAAATTCCACACCGGATGTCCGCTTTTTGTTATAAATTGCAACGCACAAAGCGCATTGCCAAATAAATTCTGCATAGCCGATACCTATGCAGGCGAAGCATTGGTCAAAATGGCACAACGTTACCACCTATGTACATACATATGTGCGAACGTATGTGCGTTTGTTGCAATCGCAGTGTGACCAATGTCCAATACGTGCGGCGGAGCATTGCAGATGACAAAGCCGCTGATGATTTCTGAGCAACATTGTTGAAAAGTGCAAAAACGCAAAAATATGCATTTGCAGCACTCAGCCATGTCAGCCAAACAACAACAACAAACACACACACGTGCTTACAAACGCAAGTGGCACAGCCAACATGCATAAAGGCGACAAGAGAGGTAAGAGTAAAAAACACAAGCGTTGTAAAAACATCGAAAATCCATAAAAATGCATCATAATTTCTCAACGCATCGCACACAAGAAGGGTGAAAGCCAACAACACACACACGCACACACCTTGCTGAGCAGGCGCAACGCAGTGGTGGATTATGCATCGATGAATGGACAACAGCAGGCTGGTGTAGCAGCAGCAGCAGCAGCAGGATGCAAGTTGTATAATGGCCACGTTGCGCTTTGTTTACAAATATGTATGTATGTATGTGTGTGTATAGGGCTGGCGGTGCCTCCGTATAGCTGTCAAGGCGTACTCAACTCAAAAACACGTTTGGAAAAAATAAAATTTTGGCAATATTTCATAAATATGCATGCATCATATTTCATAACTACGACAAAAACTGAAACAGAATCAATTGAATACAATCCGATGATGCATTCTCTTGCCATTGCCAAAAACAAACGACACGAGCTTAATGTTCACCCACAGCCGAAGAATTTATGCCACGCTAACATGTGTATGGAAATGTGTACGAGTATATCTGTAAAAGTATATATGTATATTTGTAACGGTAAACTTTACTGCAAGTATATTTTATGTGCAGAAAAAAAAATTAAATTTATTATAACTACAAAATTTACAATATTTATGTACAAAATGTATAATGTATGTGCATAATGTACCTGCAGATGCGCACAGCTATTTATTTATGGGTACAAATTTAAATCTATATACGTACAGGACTATATATTGTGGATGATATATAGTGTATAAAATTGTTAAAATTTTGTATGCAAAAAAATAAAAAAAAACTTCTTTGCAGGATGTGGTCAGATGAAAGCATGCACGGAGAATTGGAACCAAAGTATTTTTAGCCCAGACCACAAAAAGAGGGATCCCAAAATCTACGCCAACTACTTTGGGACACGGACGAGCGCACTCAAAACTAGACTATTTCGACTCGAGTTACCGCAAGGCTCGATCTTAGGCCCTCTACTATGAAATTTGGTGTACGGCGGGGTTCTAAGATTACATCAACCACAAAAAATGTGAAAACAATCGCATATGTGGATAAACTCATGGTGGTAGCAATGGCTAAATGTCCGACTCAAATGCAATGATTGCTTAAATTATCGCGCACATTTAGTTTACAACAATGATTTCAGAGCTGGCTGAGCAAAAAGCGGAAGTCTTGCTCACACACACGGAAAGTGGAAGAAAGAGTAACGCTCACCATATGGAGCACCAGATTACTTCACAGCCACAATTAAAGAATTTGGGAGCAATATTCGACTCCAAATTAAAATTTAAGGAGCACTTGGCGTATACTTCCGGCAAAGCAGACAACATATATGAAGCTTTATCGATAATGATGGCCAACAGAGGCTGCGTAAGTTCCAGCCGATGCTTTTTGATAGAAAAAGCAATGATCTATGAGAGATAAAATCATATTCTAGACCAATAAAAGCGATGCTACTGAAATATTAACCAGCATACCGCCTATTAACAATTCAAAAGCGATTATAATACATAATCAACCTACTGAGGGTACTATTCGCAACACCATCACCCATCTTGAGACCCAGCATTCAATATTATATAATATTCAACCACATCCAGTACGCAGTTAAGAAAATATAGCATCCGTAGCTTAGAGTATACACGAAGACCGTGAACGACTTTATACTCTATAGGCTCTTGAAAAGTTCTGAGAAGATCCGACTTTTTCGAGCCAAATTTTGTTCATCGATGAGGCTTATTTCCGGTTCAATGTAAACAAGCCAAATTTCCGCATTCAGGACGAAGAGCAACCTGAAGAAATTCAAGAGCCGTCATTTCATTCAGAAAAACGACGGTTTTGTGTGATTTGTCATTGGTCCATATTTCTTCAAAGATACAGCTGATGAGAACATAACCGTCATTGGCGACCATTATCACGCCATGATAACCAACTATTTGATGCCCAATTTGAAGCTTGTGATCTCGGCGACATTTGGTTTCAACAAAGCGGCGTCCCTCCCGTACATTTCACCAATCAATGGACTTATTGTGAGAACACTTCGGTAAGCAGATACTTTCACGTTTTGATGCCGTCGATTGGCCACCAAGATCATGTGATATCACACAGTTAGACTTTTTCTTGTGAGGATATGTAAAGTTGGAAGTCTATGTGCATAATCCCGCTATGATTCAGGCCTTGGAGCAAAACATCACGCGTGACATTCGCCATTTACCAGTCGAAATGCTCGACCGAGTCATATAAAATTGGTCTCAACGGATGGACAACATTTACGTATTTGACAATATATCCTCAGAAAACATTGCAAAGATTGCACTGGGCTACAGTGAATTTGGAGCCCTAAATAAACATGCGCGAAAAAGTTGCGCAGAATTCTAATCATGACTGAAAAATTAAATTGATATTACCAACGAACCGATATTAATAAAATATTACATATGATATGGAGCTTCATTTTCCATTACAATGTAATTAACATGCTTAAATGTAATAGAGATGGATTTTGAAGGCATACTCCATGTAATCTTCCACTTAATTAAAAATCATAACTCTATGTTTCCACCTAGTTATGACTTTGAGAGAAAAAAGTAGGGTTCCAGAGCTAACGAACAAAGGCAACTGCTTGGCATCTTGCTCAAAGCCCATCAAGCGCACATGTGATCCGATTATTTACATGTACTCATTCAACCATTTTCTATAAATATAATTGTTAATATGTTCATAAATATAACAACACAAGCCAGCAAAAATATTTACACTAACAAAGTATCAGTTGTACTCATATACATACATATGTATGTAAGTACCATCTCATTGGCTCCAAGAGCAAAGATATTAACGCGCCAAAACTCTCCGTTTGTCATTTTTAGTAGACAGTTCAAGTAATTATGTTCGTGTATTAGAAATGGCAACATATTTTTATAATGTCTCCATCGAACTGCGTGCCATCTCGTTTATGTATGCTAGATGTATGCATGTGTGTATGGATATGTTTGTGTAGAGTATATAGCAATTAAATTCGTTATGACAAGACAACTACTAACATTTCACGGGATATTTGCGACTATTCCGGTTTAGTATGTTGCCAGCCAAAAGGACAATCAAAAGGAGTATATGTATATATGAATGTAATAAGGAAAACATATGTACATAAAGCTATAAATTCCATGCAGAACACATTCATTTGAGTTAGTGCTTACAAATACACAGGAACTTATTAAAAATATAACAAAGGATACACGAAACACACACACATGAACTCGCATACACATACATATACACATATATATATATATATACAAACATACATATATACACACACACACATTCTACTTAGCGCCATTATTAACATTTGTCAGCGGCAATTAAAAATGTGTGAAGGAAAAATCATCTCTGCACTTATTAAAGACATCTTCGACATTACCGTTATACGCAACATATGCTTGGGTGACTATAAATGACAAATGGTAATAAAACTGCTAGCTCTTTACTGTAGTAATTATATGTGGATGTGGTGCATACCTTTGTCAATGCTGTAGATGTGGCTTTTATTGTTCACTTTCTTTATTTGTTGTTGTTATTTCTTGCCACCAAAGTGATAAATTGAACACTTTGAATAGCATAAATTTAAAAAAATAGCAAATAGATCATTTTGAGTAGGTCTCCCTAACCACATATAAAAAATAAAATATAATTGAAATTCCAATGGAGTCAATAGTAATTCAAAGCTCTTGAGAGGAAGTAAGGTAGCTTTAAATTTGGGCGGAAACAATCAATTGTAATACCTGAAATATCAAGTATTTGAAATATTTCACAATTTGTGGTGAAATTTACAACAAAAACGAAAAGTCAAAATACTACTTTTCGATTTTTTTTGTATTTTTAAAACCATTATCACCAATTCGATTAAATATTTTAGCAGATCTTTCCATTGTTTTAAGGGGTTTTGACGGTCGATAATGGCTATTTTTAGAGCAATGTTTGAATAATATTCACAAAAAAATTCATAAAATTTCCTTAGAAATTTACTTCTTGGTGGTCAACATAACAGACGAAGCATTCATCTAAAATAAAATTTTATCGGTCAGCAGATGAGTATAAGTCGTGATTAATCATATGATTTGGAAAAAATTTAATTTTTGGCAAAGTTGCAAACAAAACGGAATGATTTTAGATCTTCGTGAAAAACACGCTCAGGGATTGAAGTAGCCTAACAGCCAAGCCTGACGAGTCGCTCTACCAAAGGTTCTATATCCTACACTATCATTGCGATTGTCTTGAAACTTTGAGAAAATGTTCTAGACATATGTATGTTATAATAGTATTAAAAAAAATAAAAAACAACGATTTTTTTTTAATTTCAAAACCCAAGGCCAAGGTTTTTAAGATCTTAAATCTACCTTCAGAGTTTGAAAAAATAGCTTTTTTCTTGTTTTAAGGTTCTGAAACTGAAATTTATTGCCAAGAAGTTCACTAGGTCGCCAACAGGAAGTTTAAAATTCTCATAAATTTTCTAATAAAGGCCCCCATATACGCTTAATAGGAGATATTCTGACCAGTTTTGGTTTTACAACATATTATTGCCAGAAATAAAGGCTCTCTGAATTTCATTAACAAATCTCACAGAATGACCAATATGTGCTGTGGGCAAAAAATTGTAAGGCTTTTTAATCTAAATTTGGAGTTTTTCTTCAGTGAAAATTGTTTGTCGCAAGCAAGTGTTTTTGGTTGCTACACGTTGTTCAAAGATGGTCGAGAACGCCTTAACGACGAACCACGTCCAGCACGGCCATCAATATCAATTGCTGATCAACACGTCAATAAAATAAAAGAATTGGTGAACGAAAAGCGTTTAACAGTTAGTGATTGTACTGGCATCGTTGGAATATCGGAAAGATCAGTGAAAACCATTTTGAAAGATCTTCTTGGCCTAAGAAAAGTGAAAGCATGATTGGTTTCAAAATCTCTAAATTTTTTCGAAGAAAAGCGTCGCGTTAACGTCTGTGAAGCAGTGCTTTCCAACTACTAGGATACCATGAAACGTACTATTACTTGCGAAGAGGCTTAGTTCTACGCTTACGTTCCGGAACCAGATTATCAATTTGCCGAATAGCGAGGCAAAGCCCAAAAAACTACGTCAAAGCAGGACATAACTCAAGGTTTTGTTGACAATTTTCCTCGATTATCGAGGTGTGGCGCACTCCGAATTCCTTCCTACCGGCCAAACCTTCAACAAGGAATACTATTTGAGTGTTATGCGTCGTTTGCGTAAGGCTATTCGGAATTATGAGCCGACAACCCTTCGTTAGTTTTCCGCCAAATTTTCAGCTAATATCGTGCCGCAACCACCGTATTCGTCTGATTTAGCTTCGTGTGACCTCTGGCTATTCAGCAAACTCAAACAACCACTCCGGGGAAACCGTTTTTAGTCAGCTGAAGACATTAAACTTGAATCGCTGCGTTCTTGAAGGCTATACCGGAAATTGACCTTAACAACTGTTTCGAGCATTATTTTTTTGCACAATTGAAGAATAAATATGAACAAGAAACTATTTTTTTTGAAATCGCCTCATAATCTTTATTTGGTGGCGCCATGCCCACTTTAAAAATAGGGCAAAAGACTTCTTCTCTTTTGGTCCTCGCTTGAACTACCCCTATAAACATACAAACCAAATTGCAGTGTATATGTTTTCGCTTAACGACACTTTATGGGCGTGGCAATGGACCGATGAAGCCCATCTGGGAATACCTTACCTGCCTAGAAACACTTGTACGAAGTTTTGTCAAGATACTTTGATTCCATCTAAAATATAATACCCCTCACAAAGCTACAAGATTACCTACAAGAACTTGTTTTTTATCGTGCAGTTTGTACGGCAGCTACATGCTATAGTAAGTAGTCTGATATCGGCTTGTGAAGAAAAGGAAGTATGCAAAGTTTTAGTTCAATAGATCAATGCCTAAGAGGATGTTTCTAACTCTGTACAATATATTTCGTTTACAAATAAGCGTTAGGCAAACAATACCAGTTCCAAACAACATTTTGCGAGGGTATAAAAATGCTTGTGTATTCTACGTAGGTAACCATTTATATTACATGATTTGGCAACTTTAGTGTTGCATCCTGGCAACTCGCCACTTTTTCGTAAGTTTAACATTTGTGACGATATGCAAACTCAGAACGTTTTTGAGCGTTATTTGTGTTGTTTACAGTAACTTAAAATGTTTTTCCCGCACAAAGAATGGAATTATATCGCGACCATTTTCACGCGATTATTTTTTACAACTTTCGACGTGGGTTAACAGTGCAGAGATGAACTTAATTCAGTTTTTGATGATGAAGCTCCATCAATAACCAGTATTTATCTATGATTTGGTAATTTAATTGAGATCGTAAATCATTTCAAGGCGTGTTTCGTGAAGACGTCAAAAATCAATTGTTGTTCCGGAAAAGATTGATGCTTTGGGCAAACTGTTATTGCAAGATCTTCATGTCACCTATCGTAAGTTGGAGACAACTATGGGTATTAGTGGGACTAATATACATTCAATACTGTAAGAATGTTTGACTGTAAAAAAAATTGTTCTTTGGTTCCCAATCGTTTGTCAATCGTTCAAAAAAAGCTTGTGTGGATTACTCGAGAGAAATTAAAAAAAAAAAAGTACGATAGCGGTGCCTAAAAGCATTGACGTTGTGACAGCTATTGTAACTTGAATTTACGAGTATGAGCAAGAAATTAAATAGCAGTCGACTGCATGAGTTTTTCACTATGAGCCGAATCCTAAAAAAGTTCTTTGCGCACGAAGCACTTCCAAGCAAATGGTTGCCTTTTTCTTTGGAAAACTGGACAGAACTGGACAACCAGAACAATATAACAACGCAGAACAGTAAATTCTGAGTGATATACAACCCTTTTTTCCAGTTGTCTTTCAAGAAATGAAGAAGACCAACGCCGAAGACGAATCAGTCTTCTGGTCGACAATGCGAGCTCTCGACTGAAAAAACTGCATTTTGAGCGACTTCTTTTTATTTTCGTTCGTAAAAAATAACCTAAGAGGTCAAAGTTTTTTGACATCTGAAGAGGCGGTTGATGCATTCAGAATGGATGTTTTGGGCACATCTCAATCAGAGTGGAAAAAGTGCTGCGACAATTGATATTGTTATGGGGATTCAAATTCATCAAAAACGCAAGCCTACGAGTGGTACATAGAATGACGACTTCTGAACGACCTTCGATTTATATTTATATTGAAAATATAAAAAAATTTAGGGATATGGTGCTTGAAAAACGTTAGGCAAGTGTTAAAGAGATGGCAAGAGAGCCCGTCCGAATGATTTTGGTGGATATTTTAGGTATGAAACGCGGTCGTGCTCGACTAGTTCAGAAAAAACCGATTTTCTTTTGAAAAAAAGTACCGTAAACAGGTCTCTTTAGACATGATTGATCGTGTGAATTCCGAGCTCACATTCATGGAAAGCATTATAACTACCCATGAGACATTTGTCAACAATCATCGGAATGGAGGGGAAAAACGTGCCGAAACCAAAAAACATCACTCCAAAACCGCTCAAAAATGAAGGTGATTCTCATTGTTTTTTTTTCGATATTTGTGGTTTGGTGCATCATGAATTTGTTCCGAAAGACAGACGTTCAATAAGTACTTACTATTTATACCATATTGAGGCGTTTGCGTGAGAACATCAGTCGAAATTGTGAAGAGAATTCATGGATTCTACATAATGATAACGCACCATCGCACCGAGCCATGATTCTGACCGAATTTATATCCGAAAACACAATGAATACCATCGATCAACCACCGTATTCACCCGATTTGGCTCCGTGTGATTTTTTCTTGTTCCCCAAGTTGAAATTGCCACTCAGTGGAACTCGTTTTCAGTCGATCGGAGAGATAAAAAAATCGCTGAAGGAGCTGATTTGATTTAGCTTCGTTCCCTAATACCGAAATATAAAAGGCAACCCTCTTATACATGTATACATGTATTTTTGAATGTATGTGCATATGTATATACTGATGAGCATATTTTTCTGCTTAAACATATTTTAATTGAAAATAAATCTTGTCGATTTACGCCGCCGCACTGAATGACTGCAACAATTTTTGCCAAACAGCCATCAGACGGGCAAGCAAACATACCAAAACACCGACACACACACACACACCGAAACGCAAATGAGCATTCATTGATATCCTTTGCTGCAACACCTTTCCTTCTACTATAAGCCACTGCGTCGTATTGTAAATTACTTCCTGACGGCTTTTTGCTTAGGTACATTACACATACACACACACGCGCGCACACATTGGTGTGTCCATTTTAATTGTCGGTCCAAGCAAACCATTGTCGGTGGGTACGCACACTTAGTAAGGCGGTATCTTTTGTGCTTTTACGTAAACCTCAACAGGACACATTACTTATTTATATTTATTTCCTCTGTGTTTTACATTTTTCTATTTTTACTACTTTTTTTATGATCGTTTGCACTGAAGTGTCTTTCGGACCCTTGACTAGTAGTGGCGCGGTCTACTTTTTTTTCTGTATATTTTGCGGATTTATACAACCAAAAATATAAATAAACATTAAAATATCTTCTCGTTCATATAAAAAGGACGCAATAGCGTACTGCAACGTCGTAATGTGGCAAGTTGGGCGGCAAAAAAAAGTGTCGCACTCGTTGTACTTCTGACTTCCGCCAAATAATATAAAAGGGCATCATAATATTTATTGTGATCCTCTTTTGACGATTTTCTCTTTTGTGCATTCATGTTTACTTTTGTGCCATACACACCGCTCTTTATTTTGAGTGCTATAAACCCCCACTGCCGCTCTTGCCGTGCTTATCACAAGGAAAAGATTTAAAAAGAATAAAGCCCGCGACTTACAATAGTTGTGTTTTAAGAATTCATATTTTATATTTGAAAAGATGTTTTTATTTTTTAAAGCCTTTAAAAAAGAGACTGTGGTGGTAGTTTTTGAAGCAATGCTTATAGCTATTTACAAAAGTTGTAAAGAGAGTGGCCAATAAGTTATACATACCGAAGATCGTTGTTTTAGAATATATTCAGTTATATAGAAGTTTGATAAGATATTTGTTGTAGAAATACAATTGGATGATAACATTAGCATCAGAGATCAACAGAAAGTTTGAATTTATTATATTAGATACATAGCGGGTACTGAATCGAAACCATCAGATGATGGCATTGTCCATGTCTCCGCACCATATAACAGGACGGGAATGAAGAGTGACTTGTAGAGTTTGACTTTTGTTCGCCGAGAGAGGATTTCACTTTACAATTGGTGCTGATGCTGATTCCAAGATAGACGTAATTATGTACGAATTTAAAGTTATGACTGTCAACAGTATCGTGCGAGCCAAGTCGCGGATGCGATGACTGTTAGTTTGATGATAGGAGATATTTCGTCTCGCTCACGTTCTTAACCAGACTAATAGGGAGTCTCCTTGTCTGAAAACTCACTTGGTATCGAACGGTTCGGAGAGGTTCCCGATCCTGACGGAGCTTTTGGTGTTACTCAACGTCAGCTTATACAGCCGAATTAGATTTGCGGGGATACCAAGTTCAAACATAGCGACATAGAGGCAGTTCTTTTTCATGCTGACGTAGGCGGCTTTAAAACCGAAGAAGAGGTGATGTGGAGATCTTCCTTTCGCAGGGCTTTTCCAAGATTTGACGTATGGTGAAATCTGGTCGATAGTAGATTTTCAAGGTTCAATCAGTTTGTTGACGGTGGGCTTCAGTCTTTTGCACACTTCGATATTTAGGGCATTTTGTCGTAGAATTGTCGATATCTCTGCTTCTTAAGCTCTTCATACTCACGCTCTTCACACTGACGATCACAACATTGCGAGGTAGGCTGTCCGCTGTTTCTCCACTGCGACAATCTTCACCGTAACAGCTACTCTTTCGACCTTTACGTAAAGCAAGGGTTTCGCTTGTAACTCTACGTAAGGAGCTTGAAATAGCGAACGCAATTTGTGTTGCCTAGGGTAACTTTAAGTATTATTCTTGACCAAAAAATGGAATTAATGGAAAATGGAGTAACTCATTAAGCATTAAAAAATACCATGGCGGTGCTTCGAAACACGAAACGAAATCGTAACAAATGAGGAATCGTGGATTTACTCCTGTGCGCCCGAAAGTAATTAGCAGTCGACATGAACTGTTCATCCTGACCACTGCAGCGTCTTTCAAGCAGTCATGGCTGCAATGAAAGCTGAAGGCAACTGGAGGTCTGACCACAGCCACTTTCAGAGTGGTGACCATCCACTCTGGTAGTAATATTAGCCTTGAGCTCGCTAACTCCATATCTCTGGCATCGAGTTACTTAATGATTAGATTAGAATGGATTCCTGGTCACAGTGCTATTGCAGGAAACTGAAAGTCGTGCTAAGTAAGGTACTTTAGTGTCACTAACTGCAGAATGGGACGGGTAGGAGCTACGTTGGCTTCTTGCACTACTGCATGGTTGGGCCTCAGAATAGCTTAGCAAGCTTGATCAACGCCGGCAACTGTGCAGTCGTAACGTTCTTCCGGCCTAAGGTAAAACGTAAGATGTTTAATGAGTTCGTCGACTCCAGCAAGATCCATCTATCAATGGTTGTACGAGTTTTAACTGGGCACTGTCTCATTGGTATTTGAGCATTGTACCGGATGCAAGTTGCATCAACTCCTTGGAAGAAGTTCCTTCCTAATCAAATGTCCCACCTTCGCCAGATCCAGATCAAGGCTGGAAATCATGCGTTTAGACATCCTGGGAATATGCGGAATATAACAATTAATCACTGAAAAGGAAGCAGATTTGTATACAAGATTTGGCAGAGTATCGAGCATAGCTGATATCCAATTATAAGATATCACAAAGAGATAGACACAGAAGTCGAACTGTGATCCTACCTCATATACATACGTGTCTCTTTTAAATAACTTCTTTTATAAGAGTGTATAACTATTGGATTCAACTAACTCTCATCTTATATACGTTTGTTACATCGAAAACATGCCACGAAAGGGTTCTAACGACCCCAACAGTTTTTGTTATGAGTGTGGAGAATTAACTTTTAAATATCAGCGTTGTATGCAATAATTTCTCCAAATTTTGATCTCACAACAAAACCTTCACATTGAATAAGCTTTCATGTAACAAAAAAGGTTAAATTTTGTGCGGTATAATTGATTGACTACAGACAATCTTGGTTTCAAAGCAAGACGATCTTTGAAAATCAGCGTATAAGTCAATGTACAGAGCATCGCTTGATGCAACAAGTAAAAAGCAATAGTTTTTGGGGCATCCACAGCGTAATTATGGCTTTCCAAGATAATGCGGTGTTGAATTTTCTTTAAACTAGCTACGAATTACTACTTTATTACTTGCTTAGTATAACCTCTAATTTTAAGCACTTCTGCTAATATTGTAATTTTTAACTCTAGCTACTTCATCAATTGGTGGAAGGATTCCAAAAGTTTGGGATAATCATGGAGGTACCATTTTCCTTTTTTAGACAGATCACGCCTGAGTCGTGTCAAGTTTGTTCGATATTGTTATGCCAAACGACCGGTGGCATCATGGAAAGGCTCACGCTTGAACAACGTTTACAAATCGTTCATCTTTAATACCAAAATTCACGTTCTGTAAGGATAATATTCGACCGAATAGACCACGTTCACACTTCGGTGAGCAGATGATTTCACGTTTTGGCCACAAGGATTGTGTGATATCACACCATTAGACTTTTACCTGTGGAGATATGTAAAGTTAAAAGTCTATGCGGACAATCCCGCTTCGAGTCAGACCTTGAAGAAAAACGTCACGCGTGTCATTCGCTATACTACCAAAGAATGATAATAAGCATTGCCCATTAAATTGAAGTTAAGTTCGAAAATCTTTATATGAGGAACACAAGAATAGGGAAGTTTTGACCCGATTTGAACCCGTCTTACCACACGGTCCCACTACTGTCACGAAAAGATTTTCCTTGAAAGATTCATATGTACATATGTATATAGTAGCAAGCAAGGTAACTAACGGTATACCGCTTATACAAGGTCTGTCGCAAAAGAAACAGGACTGCTAAAAAACAACGAAAAATTAATATTTTTCAAAAGGAATATTTTTTATTCAAAATTGTTTCCTTGTGCTTCGATACAGCGTTTAGCCCGGTCAGTTAGCATTTGAAATGAGTGTTTAAGGTCATTTTTCGGAATGCTCTTGAGAATATCGGTCGTCGCCTTTTGGATAGCTGAAATGTCCTGAAACCAGTGTCTTTTCATGGGCAAATGAAGTTTTCCAAATAGG
Organism: Bactrocera tryoni; assembly: GCF_016617805.1. Taxonomy (NCBI): domain Eukaryota; kingdom Metazoa; phylum Arthropoda; class Insecta; order Diptera; family Tephritidae; genus Bactrocera; species Bactrocera tryoni. Next base: position 67,684,807 of record NC_052500.1, on the reverse strand, counting down.
TAAAAATCACAGGGTGCCAGATCATGTGAGTAGGGTGAGTGATTAATGGTTAATATGGAGTTTTTTGTCAAAAAATGAGTGACAAGCGTCGACCGATGACGCGGCGCATTATCGTGCAACAGGCGCCAGGACCCTACCTCACGGTATTGTGGTCGAGCACGACGAATGCGTTTCAAAAGACGCTTCCTAACACCAAGGTAAAACACAGCATTAATCGTTTGGCCAGGTTGGACGAGCGCTCGGTGTACAATACCCTCGGAATCGTAAAAACAAATCAGCATTGTCTTTAATTTTGACTTCTGAAGACGGCCGACTTCTGATCGTCCCAGAGGTCCTTACGACCTTCTTGGAATCGCTTAAACCACTCATGCACATTACTACGGGATAGGCACTGATCACCATAAACTTTTTTCATCATTTGAAATGTTTCAGTAAACGTTTTCCCAAGTTTAAAACAACATTTAATATTTGCTATTTGTTCAAAATGCATTTTACCACCGATGACCAAAAGCTGCTGTCACTTTTTGAACGATAACATCGATTGTAGTTTTCCAATTGTCTTAAAATTTTTACGAAATGTCAACAAGAGATCAGACTATTTATTTCATATACCCACCAATAGGTGGCGCCACCATAAACAGTTATATTTAAAAAGTTCTGTTTCTTTTGCGACAGACTTTGTAAACATCACATCTATTGGACAACCTGCTAAAGTAATCAAAGCAGTAAAAGATTGGGAAAAATGCACGTTAATTTCAAATAACGAACGCCAAACATAAATAAATTTCAGCTATATTTCACACAAATCGTCCAATGGGTACATTTTGCAGCATTAATAATAAATAAATAATGTGCGAGTAGCAAGTAAAACTAGCGTGCAAACCAAATTGTCTCTGTCCACTAACATATTCGCTACTATTTAATGCTGGGCTCGCGCTAACGGTAATAATATGTGTGAAGCGCGTTATGAACTGCCACAACAAAGGACGCATTTTCATTCTCTGAAATAATTAGAAGTTGGCATGGATGCATGCAGGACGCTTACACATACACATGGAAAGCATTTCAGATCATTTTACGTATGTGTGTGTGTGAACTTCCAGAAACTACATCAAACTTCACTACATGCATCAGCTGAGAGCCGAATGCGCTCACTCATTTCAAGCCATTGTCTGAATGTCCGAAATACCTACGCACACACACAAAGCAACTGGAACACAAACACCTATTCGCTGCAATTACCACACTTACACAGGCAAGTTGTGTGTGTGCAATATGTGCGAAAGCTCCGGTAATGCAACATGGCGACGGCACGAAAAAGGCCATATTGTCCTGGCCACATACACAGATATGCTTTCACCTAAGCCTGTATGTGTGGCGTGTGTGCGCAATGCTGCACTACTTTGCCGCTGCTGCTGTCTGGTCGTCTTTTGATTTAGCACTAACATAAAAATGATTTATCAGTGACATTAAAATAATGCACGCTATGGCACATTTTATGTATGAATAGATTTTCGCGCCTCTTTCGAATGTTGCGCGCAGCTTCACCGTGCCATTTGGCAGTGGCTTTACACACATACTCAAATGTGTAAGCGCACATAAACTTCAAATCCATATGTATATATGATGTGCTTTTGCTGCAGATATCCTGCGTTATGTACTGGCATTCCTGAAACGTGTAAATACAACTCACAGCAAAGTTTTGGTCACAAAAAGCAAAACTTTTAAATATTTCAGCAGTTACTTGGCACACACATATACATATGTATGTATTATAAAAGTATACACAGCAATTCTTATAATAGAAATTCAAAGCACTAATTCTTCTATCGAAGAAATATACAAGAAAGCAATGGAGTTGCCGAAGAAGCTTTTTGTTAATTCAATAATACACAGGTGCATTTCTTTTAGTAAATATGTCTTCAGTTTATATGGAAGCTATAAGCTATAGTAATCCGATCTGAACAATTTTTTCAGAGATTATATTATTAAGCAGTAATCCATGTAAAATTTCATGAAGATACCACGTCAAATGCGAAAGTTTTCCATACAAGCCCTTGTTTCCGATCATTCGGTTTGTATGGCAGCTATATGCTATAGTTAACCGATCTGAACAAATTTTTCAGAGATTACATTGTTGCTTTAGAAAATATTCTATACCAACTTTCGTGAATATATCTTGTCAAATGCAAAAGTTTTCCATACAAGCCCTTGTTTCCGATCATTCGGTTTGTATGGCAGCTATATGCTATAGTTAACCGATCTGAACAAATTTTTCGGAAATTACATTGTTGCTTTAGAAAATATTCTATACCAACTTTCGTGAATATATCTTGTCAAATGCAAAAGTTTTCCATACAAGAACTTTTTCCCGATCGTTCAGTTTGTATGGCAGATATAAGCTATAGTAATCCGATCTGAACAATTTTTTGAGAGATTATATTATTACCTTAAGCAGTAATCCATGTAAAATTTCGTGAAGATACCACGTCAAATGCGAAAGTTTTCCATACAACCCCTTGTTTCCGATCATTCGGTTTGCATGGCAGCTATATGCTATAGTTAACCGATCTAAACAAATTTTTCGGAGATTACATTGTTGCTTTAGAAAATATTCTATACCAACTTTCGTGAATATATCTTGTCAAATGCAAAAGTTTTCCATACAAGCCCTTGTTTCCGATCATTCGGTTTGTATGGCAGCTATATGCTATAGTTAACCGATCTGAACAAATTTTTCGAAAATTACATTGTTGCTTTAAAAAATAATCTACACCAAATTTCGTGAATATATCTTGTTTAATGCAAAAGTTTTTCATACAAGTACTTTTTTCCGAACGTTCAGTTTGTATGGCAGCTATATGCTATAGTTGACCGATCTGATAAATTTTTTCGGAGATTATATTGTTGCCCTAGAAAATAACCTATACCAAATTTTGTGAATATATCTTGTCAAATGCAAAAGTTTTTCATACAAGCACTTGATTCCGAACGTTCAATTTGTATGACAGCTATATGATATAGTTAATCGATCTGAACAATTTCTTCTTAGATTACATTGTAGCCTTAGAAAATAACCTGTGCCAACTTTCGTGAAGATATATCCACAAATGTGAAAGCTTTCCATACAAGAACTTTATTCCGATCGTTCAGTTTGTATGACAGCTATACGTTATAGTGGTCCGATATCGGCAGTTCCGAGAAATGAGCAGCTTTTTGAAGAGAAAATAACGTTTACAAAATTTCAAAACGATATCTTAGAAACTGAGGGACTAGTTCGTTTATATACAGACAGACAAACAGACGGACATGGCTACATCGACTCAGCTCAACATACTGATCATTTATACATATGCTTTATAGGGTCACCGACGCTTCCTCCTGGGTGTTAAAAACTTCGTGACAAACTTAATAGACCCTGTTCAGGGCATAAAAAGTGAAGGATATCGTCGACAAGTGTTAGAGAGATGACATCTATCGCGAGTCCATTCAAATGATTTTAAAGTTTAAAAAGCCAACTTTATGAATATGTGATGTTTATTTTTTGAGAAATGAAAATTAGTTGGTGAAATTTTAGTTTGAATGAAAAAACGAAAATTCTTTTGTTAAATGTATGGGAACCTAAAAAAAAAATAAGGACCACTTAGAGTTAAGCTACAGCGCCTGGCTTGATGGAGGATTTTTTGTTTGTCAATCACTAACATTTAAGGCGGTAAGAGTTGAAAAAAAATTCAAAAAATTTTTTTGAAGCACCCTAATATACATAGTATGTATTTACATAACAAAAAAGTCAAATAAGACAAATAATGTATTTTGAACGAGTAGTGATAGTTTAAAAATAGGAAATTGTAAATTTTTCTACAGCATGGGTTTTTTTCTGAGTGTACATAGTAAAATAGTAGGGGAAGGTGGGGAATCTTCCCCTACAGGCAGACGGACATGACTAAATAGACTCAGCTGATCATTTATAAAATTTATAAAGAGCGCAAGATTAAAATTTGCTGCCATGTGTATAGTAAAGTGTTCGCATCCCTAAAAAAACCAAATCAATAGCTGACAATTTAGAGACTTAGTAAAACTGGAGAGTTACACGATCGAAGAACGTGTCTTCATTATTGATCAACATTTCAAACATATTGAAAGCTTGGATGCTGATTTTTCGTGCAAACTTATCCTAAGCGAAGAAGCACATTTCCACCTTGATTGGTTTGCTAAAATAGCCGCTTTTGGTGTTTTGAGCACCCACGTGTACATACATAATTATCCAACAACAAAGCATCTACAACGTGTCACAGTTTGGTGTAGATTTTGGCTGAAGGCATTATTGGAAAATACTAACTAAGCAGTGACTGAAATGAAGTGAAGATTCAACTATTAAAACCGTCGCCCAACTTTTATTATTATGTTTTACAACAAATCAAATTATTGTCACAGATGTGTCGAATTTTATCGTATCTTCAAAGGAAATGTGCAGAATATGCGAATAAAACTATGAATTAGGGGGTATAGGACTACATCGCAGTTCATCAACGTTTCCAAAGGCACTGCCAGTGATAAAGTTTACCTTTGAGCTTCAAACCTCGCACGACGTCGTTATCCAAAAGGCCTTTGAATCTATCTATCAAGCAGTCAATTTTTCATTTCTTTGGTTTTCAAAGCACATACATTTTCTGGAATACTTCTCTAGAAACGTACGTTATCAAATCTTCGCCAATTGTATCGTTCTCACGCAGAAATTTTCGCGTTTTGTTTTTCGGCCGCAGAGTCTTGGTTTTTCTTCGTCAACTTTCATATCTGATGACATTTTTTTGTGTCAGAATATATGTATCGAAAATATTCCTCAGCTTTATGTCTTTGATTTTGGAAGGTTACAAGCAGCGTATCTATCATATTTGTTACCTTTGCCAGATCGATCGATCGGTTGATTCTTTCATGATTCTCCCCACTGAATCCGCCACTGCTTTAGATACATATATGTACATACATCAATTATATAATTATAGAAGAGCATATAAATATTTCACTACCTTATTAAGTAGATTCTCATATCAAAAAAATATATACACGTATTTATTTTAAAGTGGTTCAGTGGAATCTAATATTTTGAATGAAATTGTGAATATTCCATCTCTTATGAACGGATAATTTACTTGGCTAGTTAACTATATAAACGGACGAGTAACTAACTACCTTGAAAATAGTAATTATAGTAACAGACCTAACCTCTCAAACTGTTACAAATTGTTGTTAGTAAAGATGCTATAATTTTTGTACGTAACCATCACCGAAAAGTATGCAAAATTATATAATGTTGCCGCTAGATGTCTCGCTTTTCGAATAGAACAACAAATCTCAGCGATTAACTAAAACTCCAACAATTAAGTGCTGAGGTAGGCCGCATATACACAATACGTAGATATAATGGGTTGTCAAAAAAGTCTTGCGGTATTTTTATTGAATTTTTTCTTTTTTTATTGAAATTGAAATGAATTTTTGATGACTCATGCCCAGATCTTGCCTGATGCTACGGCTGCTACTATGCCGGTCTCTTTCGACCAATTCAGCGATTTTATCGCAATTTTCGACGACAGGCCGGAACGTGGCGCATCTTCGACCACCTCTACACCAGAACGAAAACGTTAAAACTATCGTTGTGCGGTGGAAATGGAAACTGTATCGGGTCCATAAACTGCACACATTTTATTGGCGGCTTGAGATGCATTTTTGCCGTTATCGTAGTAGTACTGTAAAATATGCCGTATTTTTCTCTTTATTTTGCTCCATGTTTGCGACGCTATAACTCACGAACGACTTAAAAGAAATGACAATCAATCAAACATGTGTTAGCGCGTGAAATGAGCTTTCCAAAAAGGTATAGCATGACCCGATGCGACGAATAAAACTAGAAATACGCGCTTTCAGTGTTAACTAGCGAAAATACCGCAAGACTTTTTTGACAACCTATTATTTCAATCGATTGATTTTATAGTTTGTTATACTTGTATTATATTAAATTATTGTAATAGTTTCACAACTTACCTTTGAGTGCTACAATGAAGTTCTTTACTGGCCTATTTTCCATGAATTTTCATGTACACATTAAAAATTGCAGTAGTAATTTTTTTTAAACCTAAACTTGCAACTCCTTTCATAGAACTACTTGCTCATATGTATGTATAATATACACAAGTCGCTATTCTAAGAAACGTTCCAAATAATTTTAACTTAGCATACTTAAGAATATATTATTAACAATAAAAACTATAACTTTAATTATATTTAATTTTCATAAAGTCTTCGTTTTTAGTTTATTATTTAATATGATGATGAAAAAAATAAATATTTTTGGAGTAATAAAATAATTATTACTAAACACAAAGCAGTATTAATCGGAATCCAAGAATTTATATACACAGTTGAACTTCCCTAACTCGAATCATCATATGTAATCCACAAAACAACTTCGAGTTCGAGAGACTTATGAAGAATATTTGTATGAAATTTGACTTCTAGTGTTCCGGTTACACTCCGAAGTGTAACCAATTAAAAACCCCATAAATTCGGTTTGGAAAATTATTTTTATTTATTTTAATGTACAAAATGTGTGAAAATAATCATAAATTCAGAACCAATTCACTTTTGCTCGATATGACCACCATTTGCCTTAGCTATGGCCTTGAGACAGTCAAAAAACGAATCGCAAGCTGCCCGAATGTGACATGCCGGTATTTTGGCCCACTCGCGGACAATGGCTTTCTTCAGCATCTCGAGACTGGTGCATTTTTTATTTCGAACCTTGCTCTCCAAAATTGCCTAGAGAGAATAATCCATTGGATTCGCATCTGGTTCGAGAGCCATTTTGTGGTCGTAATGAAGTTCGGAACATTGTTTTTCAGCCATTCTTGGTTTACTCGTGCTTTGTGAGACGGTGCTGAGTCTTGTTGAAACGTCCATGGTTTGCGATTGAAATGTTTATTTGCCCACGGCTTCAAAGCAGCCTCCAGAACACTTCTTTCCCGATAATAGAATGTCGTATTTACTTTGACGCCAGGCTATGAAGAAACAATTGGAGGGCGCCCATCTGCAATGACAGCGGCCCAAACCATTATTTGTGGCGGATGCTGCCTCCTGGTAGCCAACCGATGGCTTAGATTCACGTATGAACGGTCAGTCAAGTAAACCCTATCGTTTTGAGAGTTTACGAATTGCTCAACTGGAAAAATTTTTTCGTCAGAAAACACAATGTTCGGAATTTGACCGCTTTCGGCCAAGCGAAGCAACTGCTTCCCTCCCTCAAATCTTACTTGTTGCTGCTTCGGTGTGAGATCATGGGCCTTTTGGAACTTGTAAGACTTGACCTTGAGCTCATCCGACCGTCGGATGCTGCGGTCGGATATTTTCAGTTCTTTAGCCAATCAAACCTCGTTGTAATATTTTTCCTCAAGTCTTGCAAATTTCTAAAACAGCTGATTCCATTACGACATCTCTTCCAGGAATAATTTGCAGTTGGTTACACTTTGAGTGGACCCTGTATTTCACGCCAATTCAAGGGTCGTATGTAGGACTTGGTCAGAATTATAGCCCTATTTTATCCATTTTAACAAAGTACACCGGTGCGATAAGCTCACATAAACTTTATATCACATATAAGGTGTTTGGAAGTACCTTCACGAACCATTGTCTGGACAATCTGACCTCTGAATTTCTGCTAAATATAAAAGCAATCAGACACTATAACGGTAAAAGGTCTACTATTGATCACTGGTATTTGCATTCATTTTGTCAAAAAGCGGTTTTGAGGGCTTCCTTATTTGTTATTATTTATGACTATCATTCAACATGAATTTATTATATGAGTACAGTGAAACTTCCATTAAGTGACATCTCGATAAGCGAAAACCTTGATAGTTGGTAGTACTTCGAGCGGTCCCTAGAAAAATTCGCGAAAAATTCATGAGTATTTCGGTCGTTTGATAGACTAGGTCATATTTTCTTAGAGACAAAAATTTATCCATTTTATCGATCAAAAAGATACAACTCGTCAGATTTTCTCACAAAACCATATTGGTCGATATATAAATCGACGATGAAAACGATAAAGTCACCTGAAATTACCTTAGTTTCCACCATTGTTCAAGGACAATCTTCAATTGAAAATTTTCGTCAACTTTTTCAGGGGCATCAAATGTTGAAGCCTATCCTTAATGTTGTGTAAATTTTATTGATGATCCCATAGATAAAATACATTATTTTAATGTCCGTTTCAAAACATATTACGGATTATCAATGTAAAAGACACTATTTTGATAGATTATTTGTACAATTTTTCAAAATAATATCATCCATATATTAGTAAAATGCATATGTACTTATATTCAAGAAGCATTTAGATATTCGCCAATCATTTCTTTTTTTTATGTAAACATTGACAAATAAATCATTAAAAAACTATGTAATTCGTATAGTAATTTATATATTGCCTCCATAAGTTGTATAACTAGAATAGCGAAAGAATATAAGTCGTCAATAAGGATTGTGTACAGAGATTGAAATATTGTTATGAAGTTTACTGTATTATCAATGCAACAATATTTTGACACTTGTCAGATTCTAAAATTCCTCCGTAATAACTAACTGCATTTAATTTTTTAGATTATTGCCGGACTTTATTTTTAAATTATTTACACAGAAAATAGGTCACTTAAAAGTTTAAAATTAGTTAGTTATTGTCAACTTTTTTGGGTTGCGAAAAATAGAAGTTTCAATCAGGATTGTGCACAGAATTGAAAATTGTTTTAACTTAATCAATTAATTAAAAAAAAGCATCTTTAACATAATAAGATTAATCCAATATTAAATTTTTAAAGAAATTGGTCAGATTTTAGTACAAAAAAAATTTGAGAAAGTAATCGGCGTGGTTAATGGTCCAATAAATCATAAACCGCTTTTGTGGTTTACAACTAAATCCCGCCTCCGGCTTCGACATTAAAATTTTCTGATGTATGTAGCACCGCATGAAAATAATGCTTCGGCCAATAATCACATCCATTTTTGATACTACTAAACCCATATCTCAAATGTCATCATGAATTAAAAATAACTCTTTTTCAAATTTCCTACATTCTATCCTCTATTGACAAATAAGACAAAGGTATTGTAGAAAGCAATTCGTTATCCGATTTAGGTTAAATATGCACTTTTTGTTCGATAACTTGTGGCCATTTTGGAGGTAATTTTATAAACTCTTTCTCACTGAAACCCTCGTCATTAAAGACAAAAAGCTGCACAATCTTCTCTTCAGGTCCAGGACCAGGTAGTAAACACTTAGTACCAGATCCGGGCTATGGAGGAAATCCATAAGAATCTCCCCACCAAACTCTCGGAGCTTCTGGAGAGCCATTATCGATGCATATTACCCATTACTGAAGTCATCTGTCGAAGAGGTAGTGGATTTTTTTAACTGCACCTTATATATGTAAGAATATAAAATGAAGAATATAGATAGCTTCATTGAATGTATGTAGTGTATTTTGGTAACAAAGATGAAGGAGAGGGGTAACATTTCATAACATTCAACAATGAAAATATATAATGATTATCCTAGTTTTTATAACTCAGGTGGATTACAAAGGATATATTTCGAATATTAAATGATTGCACCTTCCTCCCTTCTCCCTTGTTTACCTTAACTTTCAAATCCCTGTATATAACTTTTTTTACCACTTTAACCATATCTCTTCTACTTATTTTCTATTTACTGGATGCATAGCTACCACTTAGGTCCATAGTTATCAGAAATTATTAGTATACCTTCTGCTTAAGTCTCAGTAACTCATTAGCGTAGCACTTAAACCGTATAATTGCGCACATACTACCCCAAATAGCAACAACAACAATGCACAGTAGTAACCGAAACGAAAGGGTTTAACAAAAATGGCACACCGCAACGCCACACAACCAACGCCAGCAACAAAGCTTACAACGCTTACAACTGTAGAATTTTGAACTTATGCTGAATAGGTAATGTTTACATTGGCACCAAATGCTACTCTCGGTAATGTCAGCATAATTTATAGTAACTGAATGCCAACTACTACACTAACGACTACACATCAACATTCTATCTAGCATGCGGACTGATAGCATCCCTCAACTACGAACACTTCATGGCCAGGCTCACCCACACCGCTGGCCCTCCCGCTTACTGCTCACCCAACACTTTGGCTAAATTATGCGACGCGATTTGAAAGAAATGGCAATTTAACTGCACATACATACACCTGTTTTGGGGCAATTTATCTCGAAGAATTATTATTTCAAAAATTTGTGGATGCACTGCGGGTGCAAGGGCAGTTAGTCACAGCAGGCCGCAACATGCCCTGAGCTTTACTATTTTACTACACAATTTGAGTTTACCGTGTGGCATTTGTATGTGTGTGCGTGTGTGTGTGTGCATATAGCCAAGCGAAGTTGAAATGAGTGAGCGAACGAGCTAACGAATGAGCGAGCGGGCCACATGAAAGGACTAACAAAAATAAAAGGATTTCAAAATGGTCATTTCGTATGAATTATGCGCGTTGGTGCAATTACATGTTGCCACTGCTACTATAAAATGCTGCACCATTCGCATTCACATTCACTCATTCAGTCATTCTCGTTTACCATGAATTGGAAGTGAGTGCCTGATGAGAGGAAGGGTGTGGTATTTAAAAGCTGCATATTCAAAATACAGGTTTACGCAGCAAAATAATTTATATTTTATGTTACCTAGTACTTATTTTTTTACATTTATTGACTTGTTCGTTGATTGAAACCTATAAAATAAATTTATTTAGATCTAGTAAAAAAGAAATCTATTATTTTTCAATAATATGTATTTAGAAAGAAAAGACTTTTTACGAAAAAAAACTTCGCGGTAGGTTTGTGACTGCTTCACACCGTATTGTTTGCATTGATAAAATAATGGAAATCGTCGAATCAAAATAACCGCTACTGAATAGCAACAAAATATATCACTTTCTGATCGGTCAATGGTACTAGTTACGAAATGTATGGTGGAATCGGCATGGAATCATATAAGAGTGGTTAATTTCAAGGTTCCTTACTTTTAAAGAAAAAACACAGAAACTTCAAACTTAATGGGGAATTTTTATTATCGTTCGAAAGAACATTATTTGGCATTTATTTTTTTATTTTTTTTTTTTTATTTCAAATATTGTCCGCAGTTACGTCTCAGATGGTCTATCCAATCTGATAACTCATTCGAGCATTTCGACTGGTAACTGGCGAATGAAACGCGTGATTGCTCTAAAACCTGAATCGAAGCGGGATTGTCCGCATAGACTTTACATATCTCCACCGGAAAAAGTCTAAAGATGATCGTGGGATCTCTTCGGAACTTTTCAAGAGCTCATAGAGCGAAGCAAAGTCTCTTGGGAAGGTCAAGCGGCTTCAGTTCTTGCACAAGCTGTATTTTGTACGCTTCCAATTTAAGATCTCAACGTCACTGCGGGCTGGACATGGTGAAAAATTATCCAATAATGATTACTGGGTCTCAATATAGGTGATGGTGTTGCGAATAGTTCGCTCAGTAGACCTTAGTGAAACCAAGCACGCTAAACACATTCTTAACAGAACGTGAATTTGCATAATAAAGTTGAACGATTTGTAAACTTATTCAGACGTGAGTCTTTTCATGATCAAATGCCAAACAATACTGAATAAAAACAAGAAAAAACGTTAACTTCGGCTGCACCGAAGCTAATATACCTTTCACAGGTGCATTTCTTTTAGTAACTATGTGTTCAGTTTGTATGGAAGCTATATGCTATAGTAATCCGATCTGAAAAATTTTTTCGGAGATTTCATTGTTGCCTTAGAAAATAATATGTATCAAATTTGGTGAAGATACATTGTCAAATGTGAAAGTTTTCCATACAAGAACTTAATTCCGATCGTTCAGTTTATATGGCAGCTATATGTTATAGTGTCCCGATATCGGCCGTTCCGACAAATGGGCAGCTTCTTGAACCTGTTCAGGGTATAATAACACGACAGCTTGAAGCTATTGAAAAAAGTACCTTTACTTAGACACCCGTTACATCCCTGTGGTCAAACTCTTCACTTGGATATGAAATGTCAAAAATCAACCACTTCAAAACAATTACCAGGAATCTGCCAACTTTGGTCAATAGAGAAAAATTGTGTTCCATCTGGTAAGGGAGCTTTATTGGGAGGTTCTTAGTCACCTACCTTATTGTGCGGACCTAGCACCTGTTCCTACCTATGGCGAATGATTTTACTGATGATCTCTTTTCAGCGATTTTATCGCAATTTTCGACGACAGCCCTTCCGGAGCGTGGCGCATCTTCGACCACCTCTACACCAGAACGCAATCGTTGAAACCATCGTTGTGCGGTGGAAATGGAAACTGTAGCGGGTCCATAAACTGCACAATTTTTATTGGCGGCTTGAGATGCATTTTTGCCTTTATCGTAGTAGTACTGTAAAATATGCCGTATTTTCTCTTTATTTTGCTCCATGTTTGCGACGCTATAACTCACGAACGACCTAGAAGAAACGACAATCAATCAAACACGTGTTAGCGCGTGAAATGAGCTTTCCAAAAAGGTATAGCATGACCCGATGTGACGAAAACTACGCGCTTTCATCGCCAACTAGCGAAAATACCGCAAGACTTTTTTGACAACCCATTATATCAGGTATCATATGCTCTTGTCCTCGTAACGGACAGAAAAATACACCCAAATACTTATTCTGTGACCTACAACCGTGAGGCCAACAGGGCTGAGTACACAAAACATCGCCAGTTCTCTCTACTCTTTGCAGGATCACGTCAGTAGATAGAGAGATCTCCAGCTTCAGACTTTCTGACCCTTGCTGTGTCTTCCAGGCCGAGGCTGCCTCCATTAAAGTAGCAGTAGATTTACTACCCTAGAGTGCAGCCTTCTTCAGAGAAGTGACCATCCACTCAAATAACAGAGCGACGATACTAGCCTTGAACTCATTAACAATGCGTAACTATCAATATCATCAAGTGTCTTTGTGGTTAGACTAGTATGGGTGCCAGGCCGTAGCTAGCAAGAAAATGCTCCCTAGAATTGCCATTGGAAGATTGGGAGCAGATCGGTGCTGGCGTATCCTCTTTTGTTCTACTACTATCTGCTCGGTTTCGCGAAAGCTTGGCGACCATCGGTACATGCGCGGTCGCAAAAGCCTTTTGGTCAGAAATCGATTGCAAGAAATCTAGCCATCTCTTTGTCCTACGTGCGATCTTTTATCAGCCATCTAACCTAATCTAACCTAACCTATCTTAACTATAACTATGTTTTCGTAAAGCTCATATACTTCGGGCTTTCATTTTTTGCGATACTTATAGTTATCGCGGACGGTTATGAGTTCTCTCGAATGCTCCAAGTGATTTCGCAATTCGGTTTGTCACCGACCATTTTTCTTCGCCAAATAATGCTGTAAAGTTTATAGTCTTTGGCTGGATAAAAATCCGAGTCCGTTCTGGTCACAAAAGATGCGATTAACTAGAGAAAACGTATAGTAAAACCAAAGAGGACCAAACAGGTGTCAATTAGGAAATGCCATTGGCAAAATGTTGATTCAATTAAAACTTGCCGAACTCATATCATCGATCGTCAATTCAATTGCAGCAAATACTGTTTAGTAGGAAAACTCAGTATTCAAAATTTTCCACATTTCCTATCTAAACTAAACTTATTTTTATCATATTCCTCTTACCCAGCTCAAATGTTGCTACAAAAATATTCTTTATATATTGGTGTTTTCCCAACTCAATTCATCTTCGACCATAACTTTGACACACTGACGTCATAGTACTCCTCCCCACACCTTACCACAATGTTTTTCTTACACATTCTTAAGCTGATAAATCAAACAAAATCATATTCATTAACCAATTATCTGCAACAAATTATGACAGGCATCTCATCTCGAAACTGTCGAGAAGTATTAAATCATTTGTGTAAACTGTGGCGCCAACTTTCAAGCAAACAAAGAATTTTGACCCACTTCACCCTTTCCAGCCGAGCGTCGCACTCAATCGGCCGTCAAATTCAACACACCAAGCGACTTTCTAAGCAGGTGTCAAAATACTGTTTATATTGTGGTATGTTTGTGGCATAAATAACGTTAAGCTCCAGCACCCTCACGCAGGCAGATAATTTTATGGTGCATAACTTACCTTGTTGATTAGACGATTGACATCATGTTTCTACGCAGTGCTGCGTAAGAGTAACGTCTTTGTCGAATTTTACCACCACATCACCCTAAATGTTATTGCTTGCTAGGTTGTAAATCCATCATTCCGGCACTTGCTGGCGGCACCTTCTTTACTACTTGATGAAATTACCAAGAAAAGGGTTGATTTATTGTTTCGACTTGTAGTGAGTTGCCACGTACTATACAAACCTACAGGTCCTTATACGATATGCGTATAGTTCGACTTTGACAGCGACGTTAGCAACAATTAGAAAAGTTACCACAAGATGTCAGCTTCATGGAAGCTTTCGTAGTTCGAGTATCCGTCTTAAGTGATGCTGTATGTTGCTATGCGTGGACTCCATGATAAGGAATATGTACTTATGTATGTTGCACGAAATTTGCTGATTTGAATAGAAAGTGGTGATGATTTCTCATTAATATTCATTGAGACGAAGTCAAAGCGGGTGCAATGGTGGGAAATTAAATATAGGCATATACCGTTTAGAAGGAACTTATGCCAAGATAAATATTGGTAAATATTAAAGTGGTCTTCATTTCTTAAAAAATGTTTGTTAAGCGAGGCATTATGTACGAATATACGTTTTAGCAAAATTAAATAATTATTTTTCCGTTAAATTAAAGGTTTTATTGTACAAAGACAGAATAATCCGATTTCGGTTAAATATCACCGTTTTGTTCCTTAATTTTTTGCCATTTTGAAGGTAACCTTTCATAGAAGGTTGTAGGCAGTCCGTTTTCTCTCCACTGTGACAGGTCACTCCTCACCGCACCAGCTGTTCTTTTGCCTTTTCCGAAGACCAATGGTTTTAATTTTGTCATCGTGGCGGGGACAGCTCTAATACAGGGTTTGTCCGGAAAGTAATAGGACTGATTTTCTTCAGCCGCGACCGTACTTCGAAGTGTGCGCGCATCGACTGGATTCGGTAGAGGACTAGCTAACGAACCAGCGGCTGGTCAGTTGTCTCTAAGCACCTGGAGAGTCAGGACCAAAATTTTCGCGCGACGTGTTTCTGTGAGTGGTGCAAGCCGAAAATGCAGCGTTCGTTAGAGCAGAGGTACGCGATTAAATTCTGTGTAAAACTCGCCAAATCTGCGACAGAGACGTTTGAAATGATCAAGCAAGCTTTCCCAGATGTTGTTTTAGCAAGAAGAGGTGTGTTTCGGTGGCACCAGGCCTTTTTGGATTGTCGGAAGAGGTTAGACAAAGACCGACAATGCGACTTGTGTGCGCAAAGTTTTGAACTCAGACC
The DNA here is from genome assembly GCF_016617805.1 of Bactrocera tryoni. Lineage (NCBI taxonomy): Eukaryota > Metazoa > Arthropoda > Insecta > Diptera > Tephritidae > Bactrocera > Bactrocera tryoni. The sequence continues at coordinate 67,669,283 of NC_052500.1, read as the reverse complement.
GTCGACTAAATATTCGTCTAATTGCCCAGATGTTAAATTTATCAAAATCTATGGTTCAATCCTCAATAGACTCAAACGAAGGGCCAATCGGGTCCGACAAGACCTACAGACCAGATGTGACTCCCCTGAATTTTTTCCCTTGCCTGAAAAGGCCAATAAAAGGCAAGCATTTTGAAACGACAGAAGGGATCCAAGCAGGTTGCACCTCAGCTCTCAAGGCTATTCCGGAGACGCCTTCATTGCTTGGAAATCGCACTAACTGCACTGCAATAACGCAGAAGGAGCCGATTTTGAATGTTTTTAAAAAATTGTGACGATTGGTTTACAAATTTTTTTTAAATCGAATCAGTCCTATTATTTCTCGAACAAACCCTGTAGGTGTGCTCCAATCGCTAACAGAAGACATCTTTGGTCACATCACTCTTCTCTTCCATCCGCGCCTGGGCGTAATTCAGAGATACATATGTTGGAGAATTTTCTTTGATGTGGATTTTAGCTAGACGTTCATCAACCGGTGTGAATGCTAGGACTCAGCAACAGAGTCTCTTTCGCGCCACGAATCCCACACCGAATTTCCGCTTCTTTATATGGCCACTGCAGTGAATGCCATAAGGACCTAGTCGTCTCAGTCCTTGTCCCATCCATCGCACTTCTTGGACGACGGTAATGTAAGTCTTTTGCGGCACCTTCCCAATTAAGGAAACGGAAATTTCAGGTACATGCCCTTAAATCGTTATCCTTAATATGTTCGCAAAAGTCGTCAAGAAAAGGAGGGAGTCCGAAAAGGATTGGGATTGTATTTTACGTAGCAGGTCCCAATGGCAGCCCTATCACCTTAGCTCGTCTTCAAACGGATGTTTTTTGCCTGCCCAAAGGATAATTGGTCTAAAAGAGGTTTCTGGTCACTCCCAAGTGAATGAACTTTCCTCACTTGCGTAAAGTTCTACACATGACTCCATCATCCTACTTTACAACTAACATCTATAAACCTATTATATGGTTAGGTTAGTTTAGGTCGATCTTACAAAGGATCTCACTTGGACAGCTTACAATACCGATCCGTTGTGATACCTAAATCTCCTATATAATAGATCATAAGACCCATACAAATCGGGAAAGCGTGTTGAGCCTATCAAAAATGTATTGAGTCGACTAATTAGTTTCGGCTTTGTATTCTGGTTCACCGAAGATAGCCGATATGTAGCAACCTGCAGTCTTGCAAAAGCTGAAAAATGGCGTAGAATGTGCTTGAATCTTTCCACCTCACCCTTTTCCAAACCTTCTCATGACAACTTGCATCCCACAAGATTTGTGGGTGGGTGGCTAAAAAATGTATCAGTTCTGAAATATAACTATAAACATAAACATAAGCACTTAAAATCTAGACATTTCAATATTTTCCAAAGACCACGTAGAAGAACGGTTCGATATCGCTTCTTAAAAACTATTGATGCAATGAAAGCGCATATAAACAGGCGGTGCGCAAGCACCCACAACACAGTCTTATTAAAATTCATGCCTAAATATGAAAATAAGGTAGTACCGTTATGCTGTTTACCTTTTCATTTGGCATCAATTTCCGCAAAATTACCGTACTAAATTACCATAACGATGGCAGCGATGCGGCGCGGCTACACAAAATAAAACTACAACTTCGCGTAACCCTCATGCCACACTATCGCAACCCCAGTGACCTGCAGGGCAAACCGCCGCAGTGGCGTACGATACGCGTGAAATGAAAGAAACGCGTCGCAATAACTAACGGAACGAATTACCCGGCAAAAAAGCGCCAACATTAAGTTTGCGGGGGTAAGAGTACTACTAGTAGAAAACAACAACAGCAAATATAAAGAAGATATTAACAACACCTGTGACCCCTTACCTTACCATATGGAAGATACACAGCTGTTAGTTGTTAAAGAATGGCAGCAGCACTCACCAGCCACCAATGACACGCCGGCAAACAAGCGACCGAGCAAGCAACCACAGACGAATGAAAGACAACAGACAGCAGTCTTCTTAGTTAGAGATGGTAAGAAAAAGTACTAACTGTTGCCACAATTATACAAAAATAAAGTGGTGGAGTGTAGGTAGGAGTTAGTAACGGGAGAGGCAGGGGCGGCATGGACTGCGTAAATATATTCTCGCACCGCAACTCGTTGTCCCAAAGGACTAGTAAATACTTGAGAAAACAACTTGAAAAGTTTGGTTATTTCCTTTATTCGTCCAGGTCTTCTTTTTTTTTTTTTGCTTTTTTTTTGGTTTGTTTCTTTCACTATAATCGTTTCTCATTTCAATGGGTTTGGTGTGCTTCTTGGCTTCTGCCGCTATCAAGCAAATCTTTTCCAATTTAGTTTTGAACGTAATTTCTTTTTATAGCCGTAGCCGACAAATAGAATGTCAGAAATACTCAGGCACACAAATAACTAGCTGCGTACTTATTACGAACATTGAGATTAAGAATACGAACAACGAGAAAAATATATTGAAAATATGATGTTGGAGCGGTTGGGGCTGACAAGCTGTACGAAATAATTACCTTGTTAAGTATATGCCGGCAACGCTTGAGGGCAACATTTTGTAGAAAACTCGAGAATGTATGGTATATAAAATATATATAATTGGCGTTTACACTTTTGTTAAATATATGGTTCCCCCTCCTCTCTACAATGGATAAAAATCATCTGATAAAAATATGTGACTATTTCACCCAGTTTTAAACCGGCGCCGAATGTCTGACGAATTTTAAGAGCACCTTTTTATCACCATATAAGCATTGAGCACATGTATTTTCCGAGACGCTACTTATTGGAAAAAAGTCCCTAAAATTAGCAGATTTTACACTTTGCTACAACAATCTCTCTAACAAAACACCAACACCTTGAAGAATAGAATAATGGTGAAACAATCGGTTCACACGAAACCAAGAACCAAGACATCTTTTTCGATACTTTAATCCTTATTCCCAAAAACTGAGACTGTCGGCTTTCTCAAGTTTCTATTGAGTCGTATTTTTCACCAGCAAAGCCATGTCACGCAGACGGAAACAGATAGCAATAACTTTGGAAGAACATCTCGGAGGTTCTGCTGAAATCGATATACATATATAGTACATATTTCCAACCAAATTCCTTTGTATACCCATCGTGTCCGCAATCGATGTCGATGGAGCGGACGTTCAATTGCCCAAGCATGAAGAAGTTCGAATAGCAATTACCCGTCTGAAAAACAACAAAGCGGCGGAGGCCGAGCTATTCAAACAGGGCGGCGAAGAACTGATAAGGAGCATGCATCAGCTTTTTTGTAGAATATGGTCGGACGAAAGCATTCGCGACGATTGGAATTTGAGTATACTCTGCCTAATTCACAAAGAGAGGAACACCACAACCGGAGCCAACTACCTTGAGATAAGTATCCTCAACATCGCATATAAGGTTCTATCGCACGTGTGTGAAAGACCATCCACTCGAACTGACTAGATACTCACCATGCGCCAAATCTTGGAAAATACCCGTGAAAGAGCGATCGACACACACCACCTCTTCGTCGATTTCAAAGCTGCTTTTGACAGCACGAAAAGGAGCTGACTTTATGCCGCGATGTCTGAATCTCGTATACCCGCAAAACTAATACGACTGTGTAAACTGACGTTGTGCAAAAGCTCCGTCAGGATCGGGAACAAGACATTTCAGACAAGGCGACTTAATTTCGTGCGACTTATACAGCTGGAGAAAATAATTCAAGCATCAGGGACTAATCGAGAAGGTACAATCTTCTATACAAGTATACAGCTTCTGGCGTACGCCGATGATTTTGATATCATTGGCTTCAACAACCGCATCGTTAGTTCTGCTCTCTTTAGATTGAATAAGAAAGCGAGGCAAATGGATCTGGTAGTGAACGAGTCATAGCACTCGCGACTTGGCTCCCACGTCACTAATATAGTCACAACTTCGAAGTCGTAGAGAATTGCGTCTATCTTTGAACACCAGCCACAACGTCAGCTTCGGAATCCAACGCAGAATAAGTCTTGTCAATAGATACTACTTCGAACTGAGTAGGCAATCCTTTTTCGAAGAACAAAGACCAAATTCAACAAATCTCTCAACATCCTCATAGTGATATATGGTGCAGAAGCATGGACGATGACAACATCTGAAGAGTTGACGTTACGAGTTTTCGAGAGAAAGGTTCATTCGATGGAAAGAATTCGACGCAGTACCCGCCGGGGGAAGCAGGGAAAGAGAGGACCTCCACACCTTTGGAGAGATCAGGAGGAGAACGACCTAGCTGTAGTTGGTTTCTCAAATTGGGGCTACTTTGCGAAAATAATAAACTACTGGTTGTTAACTCAGCTATAACCCGACAGTCATAATAATTCGTCGTTGTTTTTATGATCAAAAGTAAGCCCGCCCGGTACCCACTTTGCACAGAGCTTTTTTATACCCAAATGTTCGTGAATAATATGATATACACGTTCAGTTGATATCTTTATACCCTAAACAGGGTGTATTAAGTTTCCAACGAGGTGTACAAGTATAACACCCAGAAAGAAACTTCGGAGACAATGTAAATTTAGTCACATCCAACTCTCTTTATATACGCGAACTCTGTCCTCAGTTTTTAAGATATCGGTCTGAACTTTTGCATACAATCTTTCCTCCATAAGAAGCTGATAATTTGTCAGAATCGTTGATATCGGTCCACTATAGGACATCGGCAGCTATACTATAAAAACTGAACGAACAAACTTTTATAATCTCTAAACACTTCGTTTTAAACATCGCTGGGCCGGAACCAATTTCAGTAGATATTATTGAAATCGAATTTTAAGTTGCCGGACCACTGCAGTATATTTCAAGCTGAGGTCATGCGTCTGCAGACAATCAATCCAGAGCCAACATCTACGTAGACAGCCAAGCAGCAATCAAGGCAGTAATCTCATATACTTAGCATATCGGCCAGAAGTGACTTGGTAAGCAGGGCAGTAGTAGAAAGTGTTGTCAGAAGTAAGCAACTTCTCTTCTACTGGGTGCCATACCACAAAGGCGTCGAGGACAATGAAATAGTGAACGAAATTGTCAAAAATGGTATACAGCTAACATCCGAAAACGTAATAAACATTGGGAAGCACGGTAAAGGAAATCAAAATCCGATGGAATGAGCTACTTAGGTGCAAAACTGCAAAACTCATGTACAAAACGGTAGTTCGGAGGTATACAAAATTCCTATTGGCATTCGATAGAAGAGACTGTAGGAACTTGATTGGAATACTAACTGGTCAGTGTCTGGTGGCACACACCCGCAGAATGGGGCTGACAGATCGAGAAGACTACAGGAAAGTTTAGAGCAGGGCACCAGGGAAACAATGGAGCATATCTTGTACACTTGTCCCGCATTGGCAAGACTACGCTGTAAGCAACTGGGGTCCCCACAGTATGATACACTGTAGGAGGTATCGATAATGAGGCTGCAGAGTCTGTTTAAATTCGCGTCAAGCGCAGGCATCCTAAAGGATGAGTACTTCTCTTGGACCTAGGAACTGAACTCCATCTGGTATTGCAAAGGACCAAAACTGGTTTAAGCGTCGCTTATTGACCTACCAGTTTAACCTAACCGAACCTATTCAAATTGAAATACTTATATAGCTTATAGCTGCCATACAAACTGATCGGCCAAATCCATTTCCTTATATGGAAATACTTTTCATTTGATGAGATATCTTCACGAAGATATCCAAAGAAATTGCTGAGGTCGGATTATTATAACATATAGCTTGCAGACGGAACAGTGGTAATCAAGTACTTGTTTGGAAGGTTTCGTATTTGTTAAGGATATTATAGCTTCAGGGCAACCGATGCTAACGTTTTTTTTGTTTGATCCTAAGAATTATAAAAAAGGTTAATACAAGCAAATGGTCATTATATATTCATACACTCCATCCACGCAGTGTCATTATAGTCCCAAACACAACAAATACCCATCTACTATTAATAATCCATACACATTTGATAGCATTGTTAGTTCCATTAACGCTTCAATATGAGCGCACGCACAAAAGCAGCCAAAAATACTTCGTAACACTCCCAATAGTCATACACAAATAACCCAAGAATTGTATGAAATAATAAAAAAAACAACAACAGCAACAACAATATCAACAATAACAGTGAATGCAAATCGCAGCTAATTGCATTTTAAAGTTGCCATCCATAAAATGTGCTTACGATATAAATAACTATAATAGCATTTGGCGCACATCACGTCCAAACGGAAACAGCCAACCAAATCCACCCGCGCAGATGTATACGTAAATACACACACACACACACATAGCCATACCAGCATGGAACTGTTCGAAAGCCTCTTGCTAAATGTTCTGGGGACGCCATTTTTGGCTGAAATTAGCAGCGCCAGCGTAAATGGTTTTAATGTTAGTATAAAAGCGCACTTCCAAGCGAATTATGTATTTCGAAATGTGTATGTGTGTGTGTGTGTGCATACTTAAAACATATACATCTACAAACACATATACATACATACATCTGTACAAGCATTCACATATCTATCCCTATTTGCCCCAATGGCACTTGGATCGGATAGTAGTAGTGCTTTTAGTTGCAACTAACGGTTATGTACGCACATACCTACACACGCGCATACATACATACGTGTATGTGTGTGCATATAGACAAATTTATTCGACACCCGTTTATTTTAATTCGCTCCTCTCGCTCAATTAGGACATGCATGTATAGCGTGTGTATGTGCGTTTGTGTGTGTGAGCGCCCGCCTTTACAATGAATGCATGTAATTGTTCGCACTGCGGCTGTTGCTTTTGTTGTTGTTATAGAAAAATTTGCAATTCTTGGATTTTGTAATTTCGCATGCGTTTAACGTGTTGCGCATATTTTCAACTAATTTTCTAATTAAAATGAAAATCGCTGTTTGTCGTACTTATCCAGTGGCGAAGACGTGTATTTTATGCGCCAAATTGAAATTAGCGTACAATCAGATATTTATATATAAATTTTTTGCTATGTTCTGTCGTTTTGGTGCCATTGTGCTGTTATGAATTGGCAAATTAGCGTATTATGTGAGATTTTATTAATAAATTTGAATGAAAGCGATAAAGCCAAATGGAAAAGTGACTCCACGGAAATGAGTTTTCAAGAGCGAAGTTTATCTAAATGTGAAACAAACTTTTCTTCTTCTTTACTGGCGTAGACATCGCTTACGCGGTTATAGCCGTGTTCACAACAGACGCCAGTCGTTCTTCCATTTCGCTATTTGGCACCAATTGCAGATTCCAAGTGTAGTCAGATGCTTTTCCCCCTGGTCTTTCCAACGGAGTTGAAGTCTTTCTCTTCCTCTGCTTGCCCCGGCTGGTACTGCGTCGAATACTCTAAGAGCTGGAGTGTTTTCATCAATTCGGACGACATGACCTAGCCAGCGTAACCACGGTCTCTTAATTCCATCGACTGCGGTATTCGTCATTGCCAATGCGCAAAGGACCATAAATCTTCTGCAGAACCATTCTGTCGAAAACTTATAACGCCGACTCATTAGATGTTGTCACCGTCCATGCCTCTGCACCATATAGCAGGATGGGATGATGAATGACTTGCAGGGTTTGGTTTTTGCTCGTCGAGAGAGAACTTTACTTCTCAATTGTATACTCAGTCCAACAGGTGCTATGGCAATAGTTATTTCGAAGCTGACATTGCTGTTGCTGTTAATACTGGTTCCAATATAGGCGAAAATATCTACGACTTTGAAGTTATGACTGTCAACAGTGACGTGGGAGCCAAGTCGCGAATGCGACGTCTGTTTGTTGGATGACAGGAAATATTTCGTTTTGCCCTCGTTCACTATCAAACCCATTTGCTTCGCTTCTTTATCCAGTGTGGAGAAAGCAGAACTAACGGCGCGGTTGTTGAGGCCAATGATGTCAATATCATCGGCATACGCCAGCAGCTGTAAACTTTTATAGGAGATTGTACCTTCTCTATTCAGTTCTGTAGCTCGAATTATTTTCTCCAGCAGCAGGTTGAAGAAGTCACACGATGTAGAGTCGCCTTGTCTGCAACCTCATTTGGTATCGAACGGCTCGGAGAGGTCCTTCCCGATCCTGACGGAGCTTTTGGTATTGCTCAACGTCAGTTGAGCTCCTTTTCGTGCTGTCGAAAGCAGCTTTGAAATCGTCGAAAAGGTGGTGTGTGCCGATCATCTTTTTATGGGTCTTTTCCAAGATTTGGCGCATGGTTAATATTTGGTCAGTTGTTGATTTTCTAGGCCTGAAGCCACAATGATAAGGTCCAAACTGTTTGTTGACGGTGAGCATTAATCTTTCACACAATACGCTCGATAGAACCTTATATGCGATGTTAAGGAGGCTTATCCCACGGTAGTTGGCGCAGATTGTGTGGTCTCGCTTTTTGTGGATTTAGCAGAGCATACTTAAATTCCTATCGTCGAGCATGCTTTCGTTTCCACACAAAAACTGATAGATGCTCCTTATCAGTTCTTCGCCAGGAGAACGCAGCCGTGTTTAGAAGTTTACGACGGTGAGGAAAGTTCTTTGATCGCCATTCACTTCGAAGTTACAAGAAACGATTCTTTTACATATGGCTCAAGCAGCTCACGCCTTCCGGTCTTAGACCAAGTATCCTCTGGGTAGCCAAATAACATCCGTTTTAAGGCAAGCTAAAGTGAAAGGAGAAACATTCCCCCGAGTATTGTGTGCTGGGTTTGGGATCCGCCACGTAAAAATACACCACCAATGGTAAGAAAAAAAACAGTCCCGGATGAGATGATTTGATGACAACCACTGCAAATGTACTAAGGATTACAATTTATGGGTATGCACCTGAAACGTCTGGTCTCTTAATGGGGAAGGTGCCGCTGCCCAGCTAGTTGATGTCCACGACAAAATGTCTTACGTGAAATATATATAAAAGATTATAGAAGAGATAGAAGAAAACTTAATGAAAATCCTGTAGTCAGAGAAGTATAGGATAGATCTAATTGATACCAGTTCCGTCAGAGAAATTAATGTAAGATGCAGAAACCGTATTAAAACCATATGTCGTCGAACATAACGGAGAACTTCACTATCATCGGCAAAATAATGGAAATAGTTTAGTGCGACTGTAAGAATTATTTCGAGCTGGTGGTGGCATACAAGAAGACACTTGATGTATGGGTGCCACACGAATTAACGCAAAAAAAAACTCATGGATCGCGAATCGCAGAAAAATCTATCAAGGGTCGAAAGGGCGAAATTGGTGACTGCTTCTTACGAGTCCACACTTAATTCGGACTTGTGCTATCAAAACTTGGACCATCTAAACAAAGCAATTGCCCAGAAGTGTCCAGTTTTGGCCAGAAGGAGAGGAATTGTGTTCCTTCAAGAGAACGTCGAGTTACACTCGTCGTAGGCGACTCACCAGAAGCTCCGGGATTTTTGTTGGGAGGTTCATATACATTCCCCTTAAATTCAAGACCTCGCATCAAGTGATTACCATATATTATTCTCAATGACTAATGATTTTGCTAATGAACAGTTCACTTTAAGAGAAGTTTGTAAAGATATACATAGTCAACTTCAAAATATTTTTCCATTAACATACTTGTAGAATAATTTACAAGTTACCATAATGCCCCACTACTCCGATACCTTTAAAGTCCTACAACTAATTCATTCACGACCTTTAGAGCGCAGGTGCCATTTAACAGTTACCCTTCTTTCGTACTACGATAGTGTAGGATCATTAGAAATTTGCCTTTCTGATGCCATCACACACCTACCTATACATTTTTGATGTGGTCCTCAATTGCGGTGAGAAAATTTGAGACGTGAGCTGATTTCGTTACACATTATCAGTGTATAATGATATGAGTTAACGAATTTTTCCACATCCAAATATATGTACATATGTGTCCCCTGAGTTAACGGGGTCACATTGCATTAGAAAGCATTCACTATTGATGCGTTGTGGTTTTAACTTTGATGATATTTATTTATTACATGGAAGCTTGAGTTTTTACGACCGAATGGAGTTGCTTTTTGCATTTCTTCACATTGCACACCACTAAAAGGCATGATTTTGCATTATTTGATAGTATGCTTTAGTCGCATTACTCTTACTCCCCTCACACACATGCATATGTACATACATGCACACATTTTAACTTATTCGTATTATTACAAAGGCATTGAACGTCTTCGACATCGAGCTGCAATAAAAAGTCAATGCATGCTAAATGATTGCGTGGCTCGGTTTTTGATAGCTTATCCGGCACTGTTTAGCGTTTATTTGTATATTCGGCGGAGTGAAAGAGCGTCCGAAGAGCAATGGGTGTATGCATTGGTCAACTGCTCTGGTCAAATGCTAAGCACACTTCGAAAATGTTGATGACTCATCAGGAAGGCATTAATTTTATTGTTCGCAAATGTCACCTCTAAATGAAAGACATTCGGGTTCGTATACTTACGGGCATCTTTGAAAAAGCACGCTCTTGTAATCATTTTTATTGTTCTGCATAAGTATTTACTGGCTTTTACTAGTGTGAATTTGTTTTTCACAACAATAAATTCATGTATGGATAAGTGCTAGAGAGGTACTGAAAAAAATAGTCGTGGTCGAATCGGGGTGAGCCGACGAAAACTGGCTAATGCAGGATCAACGGTCAGGAAGTTATTGCCCTGTATCGCCTGTGTCGGCGATTCATCCATTATGAGCTGCACCCCTGCGAAGAAACTAATAATTAGTCCCAATACTATTGTCAGTTGGACGGTCTTAACATCTGAAGGAAATAATAACTCAGAAGCGAGCAATTATAGCCATTAGGAGAGGAACGCCAGACCAAACACAACGGTAGTGACTCGCTGGAACTCCGAAAGATTGGGAGGGAAACTCTTATACATCCCACTTATTTTCTGCACCTTACACCAAGTAATTATTACCTGTTCCTATCTATGGTGATTTTGCTTGTGAAAATTACGCTTTAAGAGATGTTCTCAATTGTCCCAATTTGTTTGGCTATAGAGATTAGGCTTTCTATGAGAGTAGCAACAAGGTTAGTTAAAATTACTTTGCTTTTATTAGAGTGGTCTTGATTAAAGAAAAATAGAAGACTATGAGAGCTATTTTCTGTGATCGTCACAAATATTTCTCTATAGTCCATTTACATTACCAATTAGTTAGTTACCATTTATATGAAATACTTTAAGAGAATCAGAATTCGAATCCTCTAATATATATTATATTTAACACACCGAGGCATACAGTTTTGATAGAAGCTTTTGTGGAAATTTTAGTCAACCAATTCCTCAGAATCAAAGTATGCTGACAACTAACTCGTATTTGGAATCTTTTAACTTTTGAAAGATCCACACTTTTAGACAAAGACACGGAAGTTGTAATTAAATTCCCTGGCTAAATGATATTTCAAAAAATGTATTTTGCTAAGTTGGTAAGACTGTTAGTATGCCAAATATAAGCGCGATTTGTCAACCAGTTTTTTTACAGCAGCTGCTTAAATCGTATGTTGCGATTTTTACAATGGATAAAAATATAGAATAAAGAAATTGTCTAAATTTTTGTATTTCTAACCAAACTTCGTGTACGGAATAATTGCGAATGTTGTAAAATACTTACGGTGATTCAGTTTTATCAAAAACACAAACCTACGAGTGACACAAAGCCTTCAGAGACGGTCGAGAGATCGTTGAAGACAAGCCTCGTTCTGGGCGACGGGGATGTTCGAGTCTCAACCACTGCGGCAGTATAGCAAGGCGTCATATTCGATGCAAAAATGTTGCAATATAAGATCAGCTGAGTATCTGTGGAAAAACAACACTGCCGCAATATTGCTGCAGTTATTTGCTTGCTCGAACATCCCCTACCTTCGACCTCTTCAACTGATGAAAATATTTGAAAAGTGAAGGACATGGTGGTTGATAATTACTCATCGCGATAAAGCTTATTTTTTTTTTTCAAAAAGAGTACCAAAACCAGATCTTTTTGGACATGCTTAATCACGCAAATTCCGAACCCACATTCATGGAGAGCATAACTGCCAATGAGACATGGGTTCATGAGTTTGACATGCAAACAAGTCAATAATCATTGGAATGGAGGCAAAAAACGAGCCGGAACAAAAAAACAAACACGTCAAAGCCACTCAAAAATCAAGGTGATACTCATTGTTTTTTCGATATTCGTAGTTTGGTGCATCATGAATTTATTCCGGAGGGACAGATGGTCAATAAGAAGTGTTTTTTAACCGTGTTGAGGCGTTTGTGTGACAACATCCGTCGAAAATAGCAGGAATTGTAAAAGAACAATCCATGGTTTTTATGATAATGCATCAACGCATCGAGCCACGATTGTAACCGAATTTAAAGCCAAAATCGCAATGAATATCATCAAGCAACCACTAGATTTACCGGATTTGGCTCCGTGTGAAAATACTGTTACAATTTCGTAGATATAAAACGAGACAGATTTCATTTTTATCAAAGAATTCCAAACCCAAATAACGCCACTCTAAATGCATAGATAAACGTGAAAAGGCTAATAGTATATTCCTGGAAGATTTTTAAATTCGTTCAAAATAATTGTTAACTAAGACTGTTCCCATTTAGACTTATTTGTATTCGATCTTCGCAATTATTGAGGGAATATTTCTTTGATCCATCAATACGGAATGTCACCATATCACCACCTTTATAACCTAAAACAAATATTGAACAGAATTGAGCTTATTAAGCTTACAGTGCTCCACTTCATCAGACTAAGTTGATGCTGTAACCAATGTAATATGATCTAATGTAGTAAAATTTTACTATTTAGTCGGACATCGTTAAGCGTGAGGTCAAATAAAGACTTTCAACTCACCAAAATCGTCGATAAGGCGTTTCCAAGCTAAGTTAGGGTGGTTTACTATATTTTTTCACTGATGTCTTGGGTTAATGCCAATGTTACACTTAAAAATATACTCAGGATACCAGAAAGACTTCTAAAATTTAATAAAAAAGGCTAGTAGGAAAGAAGGAATATTTTATTTGGTAATAAATATGTTAGTATCACTATTAGGTCTCATGAGTATAAAAGATCTAGTAAAAAAATTCTATTACTTGTATTTGTGCATTAGATTGAAGTTTCTATCTATAATAGGTTTGCAGCTTCTGTGAAGTCTCTATCGATATGTGACGTCAGTCGTTACTCAGATAGGACACAATTCCGCTACTGCTTCCTTCAAACTGTTCAATTTCTGTTCATACAGTTCCGAGTTAAAAGTTTTGTCGTATCGGAACAGCTCATAGTAGCTGATTAGCAGAACCATAAGCATTTTCCGCCACCTGGCTAGATCCTTTTGATTTATTGGCGTAGACTCTGCTTACACATCTTTCCAACGGAGTGGAGGTCTTCCCCTTACTCTGCTCCTCCAACGGGTACAGCGTAAAAGACTCTCAAAGCCGGAGTGATTTTATCCATTCGGACGACATGTCCTAGCCGGCGTAGCCGCTGTCTCTTAATTTACTGAACTATGTCAATGTCGTCGTATAACTCGTATAGCTCATCGTTTCATAGACTGCGGTATTCGCCGTTGCCAAAGCGCAAAGGACCATATATGTATCTTCCACAGAACCTTTCTTTCGAAAACTCGAACGCCGACTCATCAGAAGTTGTCATCGACCATGTCTCTGCACAATGTGCGAAGTAGCACCTGTTGGCAAGAGTTATTCTGAGTTGGATTTCGAGGCTGACGTTGTTATTGGTGTTAATGCTGGTTCCAAGATAGACGAAATTATCTACAACTTCGAAGTTATAACTGTTAACAATGACGTGAGAGCCAAGTCGCGCGTGTGATGAATTTTGTTTGGAGCTATTTCGTCTTGCCCTCGTTCACTACCAAACCAATGAAGCCATGTGTAGAAGTTCACGCAAGTGAGGAAAGTTCTCTGAGTACCATTCACTTGGGAATGGACAGAATTCTTTTACATATGGCTTAAGCAACTCACGACTTCCGTTCTTAGACCAAGTATTCTCTGGGTAGCCAAGAAACATCAGTTTAAAGGCGAGCTAAAGTGAAAAGGCAACATCCCTTTTCCAGGGTTGTTTGTTGGGTTTGGGGCAAGCCACGTAAAAAAACACCGTCAATGAAAAGCCCGACTCGATTACTAAATTAATTTTTTACTAGACCTTATATTTTTACAAAAATGCTACAATACATATATAATTATATGTATGATTATATGTGATCTAAATTGCATATGTTGGAGACTCTACTACAGCGACTGCTTATCCCACCAAAACATGCAATTCAATGTTCGTAAATATAAAAGCTCACATAATAATATATTTATGTGTCTGTATATGAAAAAAACGTATGTCTGAATGCATGTTTGTTTGCGATATTTATGCACTTATAACAACAAATAAAGTCCCGTAAAAGAAATGCATAAAAAATTGATGCCGTGCCAAAAGACATTCAATGAGCATAACTTGCGGTTTATTTTGATTTTTACTAGTGACCATCCTTTACCACAAGTAAAAGTATCTTAGAAGATAACGGCGGCGTAGCTTTACTTTCTTTTCCACCTGGATCAGGGTTGTCCACATGTACGGACATAAATGAACAACGAAAATGCCTATTTACGAGCATGACCAATGCTGATGTCCCAGCACCCATCACCCACACAGCACGGCAACCTGCATGACCAGCAGCATCCTGTGCATGTAAGTGTGCGACCACCCGGTGGACACATGGTAATCATATATTTCGGTCATATCTGGTGGTCATAAAACCAGTGTGCTTATGTGCCTGTCAATGAGTTGCTTCATGACATTTACTTTTTTTCCTACCGCCATAGTTTTCAACGGATTTACTTCTCTTTGCCTACTCACACACGCACACACACATAGTTACACTTCATCGTTGTTTGGTGGCCAACTCGTTTGCGGGACATGTTGCGTATTACTTTTTGATTATGTAACTCCCCGTTGCGTGTGGTTGGGAAATATTTTAGTGTCCATTTAATGTCCAATCTAAGATGAGCACATAACTTTTGATCGGATCGTAAATGTGGAGAATCAAAACAAATTGAGGTGGCTGCTTTTGGCCTCTCGACAGGCGTGCGGTGAGTGAAGAACTTTAGGCCCACACACACACTCACATAGATAAACGTGTATGCATAATACATGCAATATACATGTTAACATGTTAGTTGTTGGTTTGCCTTCTTTCAGTTCAATTTTTTTTTTATTTTTTAGCTCGATTATTTTTTCTCTTTCACTCGATTATATTATGTTTGCTTTGTCAATACAAAAGTGTTGAGTGTGCTTGATTTCGTCTAACGGCACAAATCCCATTGGGTTCATTGCTTAATTTTCTAGTATCTGATGGTTCATGAGTGATAATAAGTTATTAGATAGCTATCGTGGAGTGTGTGGAATGACAAGAAGCATGTGTAAATTATATTAGCACTGCACGTAAGCGCATAAGAATGCGAGATCTACACGCAGAGCTTTCGTTATATACTAAGCTTATAATATATGTAAACAGCGAATATACAGGATTTGTCCTCAATAAGAGTTATATGTTTTAGATAAAATTATTTAGAAAATAACTATATGCCTCTTAAATACCAATACCTCAGAATATTTATATTTATGATTATATGTAAGTCAAATACAATTGTAGAATTGTTTATTGGTTATATCACATAGCCTTTTGGAATTACCTATGAATCCGTAAATTAGTAAAAATATATACATAGGTGATCAATTTAGTACGAAAGTGAAAAGTCAACCAAACAATCGGAAATCATTATATTAGGGCTTTGAGGTTTAGGCAAATTCTAGACCGGCTTCATCCATATACAACGCTAAATTACATTTTTACAACAGGTTCACTTAATTATATTAAAATTCCACATGTTTTGACCAGCATACGCGGTTTAGAGTCAGGTGGACAGTCCGAAGTTCTGAATTCATTGTGCCGAATTTTGACATTACTCAAGTAACAGGTCATTTGAAAAGTCTTCGGCCTGACTCTTAGATGGCACAACTAGAATTAAATCCATATGATTTTTAGTTAGCCATAAACCTTAAAAGGTGAATGTTTAAATTTGATAGTTGTTAGATCATTAGTTTGTGAATTATATAATTTTGAGTGAAGAAACTTTTATAATAGTGAGAAAAATTGATAAAAAGCTATTTTACGTGTTGATAAAATATTGCTTTTTGAAAAGAAAAATACAGTTAAAGTAAAACTTTGGCTTAGTGAAGACTTTCCAGCTACTATCTCACGAAAATCAGTCATCGAGTACCAATCCTAAGTTTAGACGAGGTAAAAGGAAGCTCTGTGCAAAATGGATGCCGCGCAAGCTCACTCTCGACCAAAAACAAAGACGAGTTGATGATTCGGAGCAGCGTTTGATGATGTTCAAGCGAAATAAACCTGAATTTTTCATCGATAACATATGTAATAATGAATCAAACTTCACTTCACTCTGTAGTCCACTAGACAATCATGGGTGGTGGTACGCCATTCAATGAGAGGAAGTCGATGAAGTTGTTTATGACTCTACTGTGAATGGTGGTCAGT
>NC_052500.1:67645541-67652563 GCF_016617805.1 Bactrocera tryoni | reverse complement strand
TCTTCTTCTTCTTGGTGGCGTAGAAACCGCTTAAGCGATTATAGCCGAGTTAACAACAGCGCGCCAGTCGTTTCTTCTTCTCGCTACGTGGCGCCAATTGGATATTCCAAGCGAAGCCAGGTCCTTCTCCACTTGGTCCTTCCAACGGAGTGGAGGTCTTCCTCTTCCTCTGCTTCCCCCGGCGGGTACTGCGTCGAATACTTTCAGAGCTGGAGTGTTTTCGTCCATCCGGACAACATGACCTAGCCAGCGTAGCCGCTGTCTTTTAATTCGCTGAACTATGTCAATGTCGTCGTATATCTCGTACAGCTCATCGTTCCATCGAATGCGATATTCGCCGTGGCCAACGCGCAAAGGACCATAAATCTTTCGCAGAACTTTTCTCTCGAAAACTCGCAACGTCGACTCATCAGTTGTTGACATCGTCCAAGCCTCTGCACCATATAGCAGGACGGGAATTATGAGCGACTTATAGAGTTTGGCTTTTGTTCGTCGAGAGAGGACTTTACTTTTCAATTGCCTACTCAGTCCGAAGTAGCACCTGTTGGCAAGAGTTATCCTGCGTTGGATTTCTAGGCTGACATTGTTGGTGGTGTTTACGCTGGTTCCAAGATAGACGAAATTATCTACGACTTCAAAGTTATGACTGTCAACAGTGACGTGAGTGCCAAGTCGCGAATGCGACGACTGTTTGTTTGATGACAGGAGATACTTCGTCTTGCCCTCGTTCACTGCCAGACCCATTTTCTGTGCTTCCTTGTCCAGCCTAGAGAAAGCAGAACTAACAGCGCGGGTGTTGAGGCCGATGATGTCAATATCATCGGCATACGCCAACAGCTGTACACTCTTATAGAAGATGGTACCTTCTCTATTTAGTTCTGCAGCTCGAACTATTTTCTCCAGGAGCAGGTTGAAGAAGTCGCACGATAGGGAGTCGCCTTGTCTGAAACCTCGTTTGGTATCGAACGGCTCGGAGAGGTCCTTCCCGATCCTGACGGAGCTTTTGGTGTTACTCAACGTCAGTTTACACAGCCGTATTAGTTTTGCGGGGATACCAAATTCAGACATCGCGGCATAAAGGCAGCTCCTTTTCGTGCTGTCGAAAGCAGCTTTGAAATCGACGAAGAGGTGGTGTGTGTCGATTCTCCTTTCACGGGTCTTTTCCAAGATTTGGCGCATGGTGAATATCTGGTCGGTTGTTGATTTGCCAGGTCTGAAGCCACACTGATAAGGTCCAATCAGTTTGTTGACGGTGGGCTTTAATCTTTCACACAATACGCTCGATAGAACCTTATATGCGATGTTGAGGAGGCTAATCCCACGGTAGTTGGCGCAGATTGTGGGGTCTCCTTTTTTATGGATTGGGCATAGCACACTTAAATTCCAATCGTTGGGCATGCTTTCGTCCGACCATATTTTACAAAGAAGCTGATGCATGCTCCTTATCAGTTCTTCGCCGCCGTGTTTGAATAGCTCGGCCGGCAATCCGTCGGCCCCTGCCGCTTTGTTGTTCTTCAGGCGGGCAATTGCTATTCGAACTTCTTCATGGTCGGGTAATGGAACGTCTGCTCCATCGTCATCGATTGGGGAATCGGGTTCTCCTTCTCCTGGTGTTGTGCGTTCACTGCCATTCAGCAGGCTGGAGAAGTGTTCCCTCCATAATTTAAGTATGCTCTGGGCATCAGTGACTAGATCACCTTTGGGGGTTCTACAGGAATACGCTCCGGTCTTGAAACCTTCCGTAAGCCGCCGCATTTTTTCGTAGAATTTTCGAGCATTACCCCTGTCGGCCAGCTTATCAAGCTCTTCGTACTCACGCATTTCAGCCTCTTTCTTCTTCTGTCTACAAATGCGTCTCGCTTCCCTCTTCAACTCTCGGTATCTATCCCATCCCGCACGTGTAGTGGTCGATCGTAACGTTGCGAGGTAGGCAGCCTGTTTTCTCTCCGCTGCGACACGGCACTCCTCGTCGTACCAGCTGTTCTTTTGCACTTTCCGAAAACCAATGGTTTCGGTTGCAGCTGTACGTAAGGAGTTTGAAATGCCGTCCCACAGTTCCCTTATACCGAGTTGTTGACGAGTGCTCTCAGAGAGCAGGAGTGCAAGCCGAGTAGAAAATCGTTCGGCTGTCTGTTGTGATTGCAGCTTCTCGACGTCGAACCTTCCTTGTGTTTGGTGGCGCGCGTTTTTTGCTGCACAGAGGCGGGTGCGAATCTTAGCTGCAACAAGATAGTGGTCCGAGTCGATGTTAGGACCTCGGAGCGCACGCACATCTAAAACACTGGAGACGTGTCTTCCGTCTATCACAACATGATCGATCTGGTTGGTAGTTTTTCGATCCGGAGACAGCCAGGTAGCTTGATGAATCTTCTTATGCTGGAATCTAGTACTACAGATAACCATATTTCGGGCCCCGGCGAAGTCAATCAGCCTCAACCCATTTGGGGATGTTTCGTCGTGGAGGCTGAATTTACCGACCGTAGTGCCAAATATACCTTCTTTGCCCACCCTGGCGTTAAAGTCGCCAAGCACGATTTTGACATCGTGGCGGGGGCAGCTCTCATAAGCGCGCTCCAAGCGCTCATAGAAGGCATCTTTGGTCACATCGTCCTTCTCTTCCGTCGGGGCGTGGGCGCAGATCAGCGATATGTTGAAGAACCTCGCTTTGATGCGGATTGTGGCTAGACGTTCATTCACCGCAGTGAATGATAGTACTCGGCGACGGAGTCTCTCTCCCACCACGAATCCTACACCAAACTTGCGCTCCTTTATATGGCCACTGTAGTAAATGTCACAAGGACCTACTCGTCTCTGTCCTTGTCCCGTCCATCGCATTTCTTGGACGGCGGTGATGTCAGCCTTTGTCTTTACGAGGACATCAACCAGCTGGGCAGCGGCACCTTCCCAATTAAGGGACCGGACATTCCAGGTGCATGCCCTCAATTCGTAGTCCTTATTTCGTTTGCCATGGTCGTCATCAAAAGGGGGGTCTCTCATCCGAGGCTGGTTGTAGCTCTTCACTGGGGGTGTTTTTTACGTGGCGGGTCCCAAACCCAGCGCACAACCCTTGTAGGGAATGTTTTGCCTTCTCACTTTAGCTCGCCTTCGAACGGATGTTCTTAGGCTACCCAGAGGATACTTGGTCAAAGACCGGAAGTAGTGATTGAGCCATGTGTAAAAGAATCGTTTCTGGCCATGTATGGCGATCAGAGAACTTTCCTATGCGTGAACTTCTACACATGAATGCAATTCAATGTTCGTAAATATAAAAGCTCACATAATAATATATTTATGTGTCTGTATATGAAAAAAACGTATGTCTGAATGCATGTTTGTTTGCGATATTTATGCACTTATAACAACAAATAAAGTCCCGTAAAAGAAATGCATAAAAAATTGATGCCGTGCCAAAAGACATTCAATGAGCATAACTTGCGGTTTGTTTTGATTTTTACTAGTGACCATCCTTTACCCCAAGTAAAAGTATCTTAGAAGATAACGGCGGCGTAGCTTTACTTTCTTTTCCACCTGGATCAGGGTTGTCCACATGTACGGACATAAATGAACAACGAAAATGCCTATTTACGAGCATGACCAATGCTGATGTCCCAGCACCCATCACCCACACAGCACGGCAACCTGCATGACCAGCAGCATGCTGTGCATGTGTGTGTGTAAGTGTGCGACCACCCGGTGGACACATGGTAATCATATATTTTGGTCATATCTGGTGGTCATAAAACCAGTGTGCTTATGTGCCTGTCAATGAGTTGCTTCATGACATTTACTTTTTTTCCTACCGCCATAGTTTTCAACGGATTTACTTCTCTTTGCCTACTCACACGCACACACACACATAGTTACACCTCATCGTTGTTTGGTGGCCAACTCGTTTTCGGGACATGTTGCGTATTACTTTTTGATTATGTAACTCCCCGTTGCGTGTGGTTGGAAAATATTTTAGTGTCCATTTAATGTCCAATCTAAGATGAGCACATAACTTTTGATCGGATCGTAAATGTGGAGAATCAAAACAAATTGAGGTGGCTGCTTTTGGCCTCTCGACAGGCGTGCGGTGAGTGAAGAACTTTAGGCCCACACACACACTCACATAGATAAACGTGTATGCATAATACATGCAATATACATGTTAACATATTAGTTGTTGGTTTGCCTTCTTTCAGTCCATTTTTTTTATTTTTTAACACGATTATTTTTTTCTCTCTCACTCGATTATATTATGTTCGCTTTGTCAATACAAAAGTGTTGAGTGTGCTTGATTTCGTCTAACGGCACAAATCCCATTGGGTTCATTGCTTAACTTTCTAGTATCTGATGGTTCATGAGTGATAATAAGTTATTAGATAGCTTTCGTGGAGTGTGTGGAATGACAAGAAGCATGTGTAAATTATATTAGCATTGCACGTAAGCGCATAAGATTGCGAGATCTACACGCAGAGCTCTTGTTATATACTAAGCTTTTAATACATATACGCAGCAAATATACAAGATATTATATTAAATAAGACTATATGTTTTAGATAAAATTATTTAGAAAATAGCTATATGCCTCTTAAATACCATAATACCTCAGAATATTTCAATTTAATCATATATATGTATAAGTCAAATGAAGTATAGAAACGCTTATTGGTTATATCATTATTTTGAAGATTATCCCTTTCAAATATTGGCCGCAGCTACGTCTTCAATGTTCCATCCGTTGAGTGCAATTTTTGAAAGATCGTTCGAGCATTTCGACTTGTAACGCGTACTGATAGGCGTCAAGATCTGAATTGAAGCGGGATTGTCAGCATAAACTTTAGACTTTATATACAAGGTGCGTTCCAAAGTAAACAGGACTTTAAACAAAAAACAACAATTTTTTTTTTCGAAAAAAGCAATTCATTTTATTCAAAATAGTCTCCTTCTGCTTCAAACGTGAAGTTATCTGCTCACCGAAGTGTTCTCTCAACACATCCATTGATTGATGCGATGTGTGGGAAATGACGCCGCTTTGTTGAAACCAAATGTTGCCGAGATCACGATAATAAATTTCAGGCATCAAATAGTCGGTTATTTGGGTCGCAGATTGTGGGTCTCCTCTTTTGTGGATTGGGCAGAGCACATTTCAATTTTAATCGCTGGGCATGCTTTCGTACGACCATATTCTACAAAGATGCTGATGCATTTTCCTTATAAGTTCTTCGCCGCCGTATTTGAATAGCTCGGCCGGCAATCCATCAGCCCACGCCGCTTTGTTTTGGATAATTGCTATTCGAACTTCTTCATGTTCAAACAATGGAACGTCCGCGAATCGGTTTCACTATCTCCTGGTTTTGATTTCACTACCATTCATCAGGCTGGAGAAGTGTTCCCTCCATAATTTTAGTATGCTTAGGCATCACCTGTGGGGGTTCTTCAAGAGGATGCTCCTGTCTTGAAACCATCTGTTAGTCGCCGCATCTTTATTTAGAATTTTCGAGCATTACCGCCGTCGGCCAGCTTGTCAAGCTCCTTATACTCACGCATTTCGGCCTCTTTCTTTTTCTGCCTGCAAATGCGTCTCGCTTCTCTCTTCAGCTGACGGTATCCATCCTATCCCGTACATGCTGTGGTCGATTGTAACGTTGAGAGGTAAGCAGTCTGCTTTCTCTCCACTGCGACATGGCACTCTTCATTGGACCAGCTGTTCTTTTGCATTTTCCGAAAACCAATGATTTCGGTTGCAGCTGTACGTAAGAAGCTTTAAAACCTGCCCCACATTTCCCTTATACCGAGTTGCTGATGAGTACTATCTGAGAGCAGATGTGCAAGTAGAGTAGAAAATCGTCCGTTGTCTGTTGTGATTGCAAACTCTTCACACCAAACCTTCCTCTCTTTTATTAACGTGTGTTTTTTTCTGCACAGAGGCGGGTGCGTATCTTGGCTGCAACAAGATAGTGGTCCCAGTCGATGTTAGGGCCTTGGAGCGTACGCACTTCTAAAACTGTTTATCACAATATGATCGATCTGGTTGGTGGCTTTTCCGTCCCAAGACACCCAGGTAGCATAACGAATTTTCCTATGCTGGAATCTAATACTACAGATAACCATACTTCGGGCCCCGGTGAAGTCGATCAATCTCAACCCATTGGAGAATGTTTCATCCTGAAGGCTGAATTTACCGACCGTTGTGCCAAAGATACCTGGTTTGCCCACCCCGGCGTTAAAGTCGCCAACTGCGATATATTGAAAAACTTCGCTTCGATGCGGATTGTGGGTAGACGTTCAACCACCGAGGTGAATGCCAGGACTCGGAGGAGTCTCCCACCACAAATCCCACACGGAAATTGCACTCTTTTATATGACCACTGTAATAAATGTCACAAAGGACTTTTTTGTCCCAGCCCTTGTTCCGTCTACTGTATACTACTCCAGGAAAATAATCATCAAAGATTGGTAAGCTAAGTTTAGACGTGGTAAAAGAGCACTGAAATCGTCGAATGGAGTGGACGGCCAAAGGAGGTTGTTACCGATGAAAAAATAAAACAAAGTGCACAAAATATTTTGAATGATAAATTGAAATATTTTGAGATACCAAGACTCTAAAAATATCAACTAAATGTGTACTATATATCATTCGCGAATATTTGGGTATGAGAAAGCTCTGTACAAAGTGGATGCCGCGAAAGCTCACTCTCGACCAAAACCAAAGACGACTTAATGAAGCAGTGTTTACCGATGTTCAAGCGTAATAAACCTGAATTTTTCTATCGATATGTAACAATGAATGAAACATGGCTCCATCACTTGGCCTGCCACAGTATCCAGAATGAAGCTGCGAAAGGGTCACTCTCGATTCTCGCGACAACTCGAACTCCTCGCTTGCAATGGGTGGTGACTCCAAGTAAACCATTCACTGAGAGGAAGTTGATGAAGGTGTTTATCGCTCCACTGTGAATGGCGGTCAGTGCATGTCTAAAGTCATTGCATCCGAAGCGTGGCCGGCGTATTGTCTTATTTCGTCGACATAGTTAAGG